>NC_092197.1:10000-310000 GCF_043641665.1 Enoplosus armatus
TAACCCTAACCCTAACCCTCACTTTGGGTAAAACCCCCTAATCCTAACCCTAACCCTAACCCTAACCCTAACCCTAACCCCTAACCCTAACCCTAACCCTAACCCTAACCCTAACCCCTAACCCTAACCCCTAACCCCTAACACCAACCCAAACACTAACCCTCACCTCTCCTCTATCCTTACCCTAACCAACACAGGGGGAGGCAAGCTCAAGGTTGGGCTTAGGCAACACATCTCACACTGGTTAAGGTCAGGGAAAGGGGCCAGGCTAGTGCGTCGTCACCTACCAATCCACCAAAATGCTCAAAAGTACAGTCAAATCAAATCCACTCCAAATTGCCTGAAACGTGCTCCTAACCACTTTCTGGGAACACCATTTAGTTAGGCATTTTTCACCTCCCTCCACACTTAGACAATTTTCGCTACAAAATTACCTCCATTCATTCTCTATGGAGAATAGCACACACTTGTATCTCCGGACAGGAACGTCCTACAGACTCGTGGCTGCTACCGTTGGAACGGCAATAGTCCATATATGCTAGACGAATGAGGGTTGCAAGTCTCTAGCACCTTCCCTTCAAAAGTTAGCAAACAAAAACCACTCGGCCAATCACAATCAATCACAAAACACACTTTGGCCAATATCTCCCGAACCGAACCTCGTACACTCTCCAAACCACCTTCCGTATACACTAATTACACCACGCTGAACACGTAGGAAGTGTCCCCAGCTCTCTACGACCTTCCCAAGCTGAGATACACAAAATCATGACCAAAGGAAGTGACGTATCTCCGCAACGGAAGCTCGTACACACTCGGGGGTGCTACCGTTGGAAAGGCCGGCCCACTATTTCAATTCAAGGACCTTGGTTTCAAGTCTCTACGACCTTCCGTTCAAAAGTTATTCACCAAAAAGTAAGTGAGCCCAGGCTCACTTTGGGTAAAACCCCCTAATCCTAACCCTAACCCTAACCCTAACCCTAACCCTAACCCCTAACCCTAACCCTAACCCCTAACCCTAACCCTAACCCTAACCCTAACCCTAACCCTAACCCTAACCCTAACCCCTAACCCTAACCCTAACCCTAACCCTAACCCTAACCCTAACCCTAACCCTAACCCTCGTACAGACTCGGGGGTGCTACCGTTGGAAAGGCCGGCCCACTATTTCAATTCAAGGACCTTGGTTTCAAGTCTCTACGACCTTCCGTTCAAAAGTTATTCACCAAAAAGTAAGTGAGCCCAGGCTCACTTTGGGTAAAACCCCCTAATCCTAACCCTAACCCTAACCCTAACCCTAACCCTAACCCTAACCCTAACCCTAACCCTAACCCTTAAGGTCAGGGAAAGGGGCCAGGCTAGTGCGTCGTCACCTACCAATCCACCAAAATGCTCTAAAGTACAGTCAAATCAAATCCACTCCAAATTGCCTGAAACGTGCTCCTAACCACTTTCTGGGAACACCATTTAGTTAGGCATTTTTCACCTCCCTCCACACTTAGGCATTTTTCGCTTGAATTTCACTCCATTCATTCTCTATGGAGAATAGCACACACTTGTATCTCCGGACAGGAACGTCCTACAGACTCGTGGCTGCTACCGTTGGAACGGCAATAGTCCATATATGCTAGACGAATGAGGGTTGCAAGTCTCTAGCACCTTCCCTTCAAAAGTTATGAACACAAAAACCACTCGGCCAATCACAATCAATCACAAAACACACTTTGGCGAATATCTCCCGAACCGAACCTCGTACAGTCTCAGAACCAGCATTCGTCTGCCATAATTCCACCACGCTGAACACGTAGGAAGTGTCCCCAGCTCTCTACGACCTACCGTTCCCGAGATACACACAATTTCCGGCCAAAAAATGACGTAGCTCCGCACCGGAAGCTCGTACAGACTCGGGGGTGCTACCGTTGGAACGGCCGTAGTCGATATAGGGGGGACGTATCTTGGTTTCAAGTGTCTACGACCTTCCTATCACAAGTTATTCAAGAATAAGTCATCCTCAAATCAGTCATCGTGGTTTTTACCCCTATTCCTAACCCTAACCCTAACCCTAACCCTAACCCTAACCCTAACCCTAACCCTAACCCTAACCCACTAACCCTCACCTCTCCTCTATCCTTACCCTAACCAACACAGGGGGAGGCAAGCTCAAGGTTGGGCTTAGGCAACACATCTCACACTGGTTAAGGTCAGGGAAAGGGGCCAGGCTAGTGCGTCGTCACCTACCAATCCACCAAAATGCTCAAAAGTACAGTCAAATCAAATCCACTCCAAATTGCCTGAAACGTGCTCCTAACCACTTTCTGGGAACACCATTTAGTTAGGCATTTTTCACCTCCCTCCACACTTAGACAATTTTCGCTTGACTTTCACTCCATTCATTCTCTATGGAGAATAGCACACACTTGTATCTCCGGACAGGAACGTCCTACAGACTCGTGGCTGCTACCGTTGGAACGGCAATAGTCCATATATGCTAGACGAATGAGGGTTGCAAGTCTCTAGCACCTTCCCTTCAAAAGTTATTCAACAAAAACCACTCGGCCAATCACAATCAATCACAAAACACACTTTGGCGAATATCTCCCGAACCGAACCTCGTACACTCTCCAAACCACCTTCCGTATACACTAATTACACCACGCTGAACACGTAGGAAGTGTCCCCAGCTCTCTACGACCAACCGTTCCCGAGATACAGACAATTTCCGGTCAAAAAGTGACGTATCTCCGCAACGGAAGCTCGTACAGACTCGGGGGTGCTACCGTTGGAACGGCCGTAGTCGATATAGGGGGGACGTATCTTGGTTTCAAGTGTCTACGACCTTCCTATCACAAGTTATTCAAGAATAAGTCATCCTCAAATCAGTCATCGTGGTTTTTACCCCTATTCCCTAACCCTAACCCTAACCCCTAACCCCTAACCCTAACCCTAACCCTAACCCTAACCCTAACCCTAACCCGGCCCACTATTTCAATTCAAGGACCTTGGTTTCAAGTCTCTACGACCTTCCGTTCAAAAGTTATTCACCAAAAAGTAAGTGAGCCCAGGCTCACTTTGGGTAAAACCCCCTAATCCTAACTGCACCGGGGTGCAATTTCGGTAAAACCTCCTAATCCTAACCCTAACCCTAACCCTAACCCTAACCCCTAACCCTCACTTTGGGTAAAACCCCCTAATCCTAACCCTAACCCTAACCCCCTAACCCTAACCCTAACCCTAACCCAAAAAGTAAGTGAGCCCAGGCTCACTTTGGGTAAAACCCCCTAATCCTAACCCTAACCCTAACCCTAACCCTAACCCCTAACCCTAACCCTAACCCTAACCCGTGCTCCTAACCACTTTCTGGGAACACCATTTAGTTAGGCATTTTTCACCTCCCTCCACACTTAGGCATTTTTCCATAAAAATTCACTCCATTCATTCTCTATGGAGAATAGCACACACTTGTATCTCCGGACAGGAACGTCCTACAGACTCGTGGCTGCTACCGTTGGAACGGCAATAGTCCATATATGCTAGACGAATGAGGGTTGCAAGTCTCTAGCACCTTCCCTTCAAAAGTTAGCAAACAAAAACCACTCGGCCAATCACAATCAATCACAAAACACACTTTGGCCAATATCTCCCGAACCGAACCTCGTACACTCTCCAAACCACCTTCCGTATACACTAATTACACCACGCTGAACACGTAGGAAGTGTCCCCAGCTCTCTACGACCTTCCCAAGCTGAGATACACAAAATCATGACCAAAGGAAGTGACGTATCTCCGCAACGGAAGCTCGTACACACTCGGGGGTGCTACCGTTGGAAAGGCCGGCCCACTATTTCAATTCAAGGACCTTGGTTTCAAGTCTCTACGACCTTCCGTTCAAAAGTTATTCACCAAAAAGTAAGTGAGCCCAGGCTCACTTTGGGTAAAACCCCCTAATCCTATCCGTTCAAAAGTTATTCACCAAAAAGTAAGTGAGCCCAGGCTCACTTTGGGTAAAACCCCCTAATCCTAACCCTAACCCTAACCCTAACCCTAACCCTAACCCCTAACCCTAACCCTAACCCTAACCCCTAACCCTAACCCTAACCCCTAACCCTAACCCTAACCCTAACCCTAACCCTAACCCTAACCCTAACCCTAACCCTAACCCCTAACCCTAACCCTAACCCTAACCCTAACCCTAACCCTAACCCTAACCCTCGTACAGACTCGGGGGTGCTACCGTTGGAAAGGCCGGCCCACTATTTCAATTCAAGGACCTTGGTTTCAAGTCTCTACGACCTTCCGTTCAAAAGTTATTCACCAAAAAGTAAGTGAGCCCAGGCTCACTTTGGGTAAAACCCCCTAATCCTAACCCTAACCCTAACCCTAACCCTAACCCTAACCCTAACCCTAACCCTAACCCTAACCCTAACCCTAACCCTAACCCTTAAGGTCAGGGAAAGGGGCCAGGCTAGTGCGTCGTCACCTACCAATCCACCAAAATGCTCTAAAGTACAGTCAAATCAAATCCACTCCAAATTGCCTGAAACGTGCTCCTAACCACTTTCTGGGAACACCATTTAGTTAGGCATTTTTCACCTCCCTCCACACTTAGGCATTTTTCGCTTGAATTTCACTCCATTCATTCTCTATGGAGAATAGCACACACTTGTATCTCCGGACAGGAACGTCCTACAGACTCGTGGCTGCTACCGTTGGAACGGCAATAGTCCATATATGCTAGACGAATGAGGGTTGCAAGTCTCTAGCACCTTCCCTTCAAAAGTTATGAACACAAAAACCACTCGGCCAATCACAATCAATCACAAAACACACTTTGGCGAATATCTCCCGAACCGAACCTCGTACAGTCTCAGAACCAGCATTCGTCTGCCATAATTCCACCACGCTGAACACGTAGGAAGTGTCCCCAGCTCTCTACGACCTACCGTTCCCGAGATACACACAATTTCCGGCCAAAAAATGACGTAGCTCCGCACCGGAAGCTCGTACAGACTCGGGGGTGCTACCGTTGGAACGGCCGTAGTCGATATAGGGGGGACGTATCTTGGTTTCAAGTGTCTACGACCTTCCTATCACAAGTTATTCAAGAATAAGTCATCCTCAAATCAGTCATCGTGGTTTTTACCCCTATTCCTAACCCTAACCCTAACCCTAACCCTAACCCTAACCCTAACCCTAACCCTAACCCTAACCCACTAACCCTCACCTCTCCTCTATCCTTACCCTAACCAACACAGGGGGAGGCAAGCTCAAGGTTGGGCTTAGGCAACACATCTCACACTGGTTAAGGTCAGGGAAAGGGGCCAGGCTAGTGCGTCGTCACCTACCAATCCACCAAAATGCTCAAAAGTACAGTCAAATCAAATCCACTCCAAATTGCCTGAAACGTGCTCCTAACCACTTTCTGGGAACACCATTTAGTTAGGCATTTTTCACCTCCCTCCACACTTAGACAATTTTCGCTTGACTTTCACTCCATTCATTCTCTATGGAGAATAGCACACACTTGTATCTCCGGACAGGAACGTCCTACAGACTCGTGGCTGCTACCGTTGGAACGGCAATAGTCCATATATGCTAGACGAATGAGGGTTGCAAGTCTCTAGCACCTTCCCTTCAAAAGTTATTCAACAAAAACCACTCGGCCAATCACAATCAATCACAAAACACACTTTGGCGAATATCTCCCGAACCGAACCTCGTACACTCTCCAAACCACCTTCCGTATACACTAATTACACCACGCTGAACACGTAGGAAGTGTCCCCAGCTCTCTACGACCAACCGTTCCCGAGATACAGACAATTTCCGGTCAAAAAGTGACGTATCTCCGCAACGGAAGCTCGTACAGACTCGGGGGTGCTACCGTTGGAACGGCCGTAGTCGATATAGGGGGGACGTATCTTGGTTTCAAGTGTCTACGACCTTCCTATCACAAGTTATTCAAGAATAAGTCATCCTCAAATCAGTCATCGTGGTTTTTACCCCTATTCCCTAACCCTAACCCTAACCCCTAACCCCTAACCCTAACCCTAACCCTAACCCTAACCCTAACCCTAACCCGGCCCACTATTTCAATTCAAGGACCTTGGTTTCAAGTCTCTACGACCTTCCGTTCAAAAGTTATTCACCAAAAAGTAAGTGAGCCCAGGCTCACTTTGGGTAAAACCCCCTAATCCTAACCCTAACCCTAACCCTAACCCTAACCCTAACCCTAACCCTAACCCTAACCCTAACCCTAACCCTAACCCACACTCGGGGGTGCTACCGTTGGAAAGGCCGGCCCACTATTTCAATTCAAGGACCTTGGTTTCAAGTCTCTACGACCTTCCGTTCAAAAGTTATTCACCAAAAAGTAAGTGAGCCCAGGCTCACTTTGGGTAAAACCCCCTAATCCTAACCCTAACCCTAACCCTAACCCTAACCCCTAACCCTAACCCCTAACCCTAACCCTAACCCTAACCCTAACCCTAACCCTAACCCCTAACCCTAACCCTAACCCTAACCCTAACCCCTAACCCTAACCCTAACCCTAACCCCTAACCCTAACCCTAACCCTAACCCTAACCCTAACCCATCTACCAATCCACCAAAATGCTCAAAAGTCAAGTGACATCAAATCGACTCCAAATTGCCTGAAACGTGCTCCTAACCACTTTCTGGGAAGACGATTTAGTTAGGCCTTTTTCGCCTCCCTCCACACTTAGAGATTTTTCGCTTGAAAATCACCCCATTCATTCACTATGGAGAAATACTAAAACTCGTATCTCCGCAACGGAAACTCGTACAGGCTCGTGCCTGGTACCGTTGGAAAGCTCGTACTCGAATTATGGTAGACGGATCGTGGTTCCAACTCTCTAGCACTTACCTGTCAAAAGTTATTAAGGAAAAAAAGCCGCCCATTCAAATATAATATGAAGATCATATTTCGCCGATATCTCCCGAACCGAACCTCGTACAGTCTCAGAACCAGCATTCGTCTGCCATAATTCCACCACGCTGAACACGTAGGAGGTGTCCCCAGCTCTCTACGACCTACCGTTCCCGAGATACAGACAATTTCCGGTCAAAAAGTGACGTATCTCCGCAACGGAAGCTCGTACAGACTCGGGGGTGCTACCGTTGGAACGGCCGTAGTCGATATAGGGGGGATGTATCTTGGTTTCAAGTGTCTACGACCTTCCTATCAAAAGTTATTCAATTATTATAATCCTCAAAATTCTAATCGTGGTTTTTACCCCTATTCCTAACCCTAACCCTAGCCCAGGCTCACTTTGGGTAAAACCCCCTAATCCTAACCCTAACCCTAACCCCCTAACCCTAACCCTAACCCTAACCCAAAAAGTAAGTGAGCCCAGGCTCACTTTGGGTAAAACCCCCTAATCCTAACCCTAACCCTAACCCTAACCCTAACCCCTAACCCTAACCCTAACCCTAACCCGTGCTCCTAACCACTTTCTGGGAACACCATTTAGTTAGGCATTTTTCACCTCCCTCCACACTTAGGCATTTTTCCATAAAAATTCACTCCATTCATTCTCTATGGAGAATAGCACACACTTGTATCTCCGGACAGGAACGTCCTACAGACTCGTGGCTGCTACCGTTGGAACGGCAATAGTCCATATATGCTAGACGAATGAGGGTTGCAAGTCTCTAGCACCTTCCCTTCAAAAGTTAGCAAACAAAAACCACTCGGCCAATCACAATCAATCACAAAACACACTTTGGCCAATATCTCCCGAACCGAACCTCGTACACTCTCCAAACCACCTTCCGTATACACTAATTACACCACGCTGAACACGTAGGAAGTGTCCCCAGCTCTCTACGACCTTCCCAAGCTGAGATACACAAAATCATGACCAAAGGAAGTGACGTATCTCCGCAACGGAAGCTCGTACACACTCGGGGGTGCTACCGTTGGAAAGGCCGGCCCACTATTTCAATTCAAGGACCTTGGTTTCAAGTCTCTACGACCTTCCGTTCAAAAGTTATTCACCAAAAAGTAAGTGAGCCCAGGCTCACTTTGGGTAAAACCCCCTAATCCTAACCCTAACCCTAACCCTAACCCTCACTTTGGGTAAAACCCCCTAATCCTAACCCTAACCCTAACCCTAACCCTAACCCTAACCCCTAACCCTAACCCTAACCCTAACCCTAACCCTAACCCCTAACCCTAACCCCTAACCCCTAACACCAACCCAAACACTAACCCTCACCTCTCCTCTATCCTTACCCTAACCAACACAGGGGGAGGCAAGCTCAAGGTTGGGCTTAGGCAACACATCTCACACTGGTTAAGGTCAGGGAAAGGGGCCAGGCTAGTGCGTCGTCACCTACCAATCCACCAAAATGCTCAAAAGTACAGTCAAATCAAATCCACTCCAAATTGCCTGAAACGTGCTCCTAACCACTTTCTGGGAACACCATTTAGTTAGGCATTTTTCACCTCCCTCCACACTTAGACAATTTTCGCTACAAAATTACCTCCATTCATTCTCTATGGAGAATAGCACACACTTGTATCTCCGGACAGGAACGTCCTACAGACTCGTGGCTGCTACCGTTGGAACGGCAATAGTCCATATATGCTAGACGAATGAGGGTTGCAAGTCTCTAGCACCTTCCCTTCAAAAGTTAGCAAACAAAAACCACTCGGCCAATCACAATCAATCACAAAACACACTTTGGCCAATATCTCCCGAACCGAACCTCGTACACTCTCCAAACCACCTTCCGTATACACTAATTACACCACGCTGAACACGTAGGAAGTGTCCCCAGCTCTCTACGACCTTCCCAAGCTGAGATACACAAAATCATGACCAAAGGAAGTGACGTATCTCCGCAACGGAAGCTCGTACACACTCGGGGGTGCTACCGTTGGAAAGGCCGGCCCACTATTTCAATTCAAGGACCTTGGTTTCAAGTCTCTACGACCTTCCGTTCAAAAGTTATTCACCAAAAAGTAAGTGAGCCCAGGCTCACTTTGGGTAAAACCCCCTAATCCTAACCCTAACCCTAACCCTAACCCTAACCCTAACCCTAACCCCTAACCCTAACCCTAACCCCTAACCCTAACCCTAACCCTAACCCTAACCCTAACCCTAACCCTAACCCTAACCCCTAACCCTAACCCTAACCCTAACCCTAACCCTAACCCTAACCCTAACCCTAACCCTCGTACAGACTCGGGGGTGCTACCGTTGGAAAGGCCGGCCCACTATTTCAATTCAAGGACCTTGGTTTCAAGTCTCTACGACCTTCCGTTCAAAAGTTATTCACCAAAAAGTAAGTGAGCCCAGGCTCACTTTGGGTAAAACCCCCTAATCCTAACCCTAACCCTAACCCTAACCCTAACCCTAACCCTAACCCTAACCCTAACCCTAACCCTTA
Source organism: Enoplosus armatus (assembly GCF_043641665.1). Taxonomy (NCBI): domain Eukaryota; kingdom Metazoa; phylum Chordata; class Actinopteri; order Centrarchiformes; family Enoplosidae; genus Enoplosus; species Enoplosus armatus. The sequence continues at coordinate 19,416 of NC_092197.1, forward strand.
AGGTCAGGGAAAGGGGCCAGGCTAGTGCGTCGTCACCTACCAATCCACCAAAATGCTCTAAAGTACAGTCAAATCAAATCCACTCCAAATTGCCTGAAACGTGCTCCTAACCACTTTCTGGGAACACCATTTAGTTAGGCATTTTTCACCTCCCTCCACACTTAGGCATTTTTCGCTTGAATTTCACTCCATTCATTCTCTATGGAGAATAGCACACACTTGTATCTCCGGACAGGAACGTCCTACAGACTCGTGGCTGCTACCGTTGGAACGGCAATAGTCCATATATGCTAGACGAATGAGGGTTGCAAGTCTCTAGCACCTTCCCTTCAAAAGTTATGAACACAAAAACCACTCGGCCAATCACAATCAATCACAAAACACACTTTGGCGAATATCTCCCGAACCGAACCTCGTACAGTCTCAGAACCAGCATTCGTCTGCCATAATTCCACCACGCTGAACACGTAGGAAGTGTCCCCAGCTCTCTACGACCTACCGTTCCCGAGATACACACAATTTCCGGCCAAAAAATGACGTAGCTCCGCACCGGAAGCTCGTACAGACTCGGGGGTGCTACCGTTGGAACGGCCGTAGTCGATATAGGGGGGACGTATCTTGGTTTCAAGTGTCTACGACCTTCCTATCACAAGTTATTCAAGAATAAGTCATCCTCAAATCAGTCATCGTGGTTTTTACCCCTATTCCTAACCCTAACCCTAACCCTAACCCTAACCCTAACCCTAACCCTAACCCTAACCCTAACCCACTAACCCTCACCTCTCCTCTATCCTTACCCTAACCAACACAGGGGGAGGCAAGCTCAAGGTTGGGCTTAGGCAACACATCTCACACTGGTTAAGGTCAGGGAAAGGGGCCAGGCTAGTGCGTCGTCACCTACCAATCCACCAAAATGCTCAAAAGTACAGTCAAATCAAATCCACTCCAAATTGCCTGAAACGTGCTCCTAACCACTTTCTGGGAACACCATTTAGTTAGGCATTTTTCACCTCCCTCCACACTTAGACAATTTTCGCTTGACTTTCACTCCATTCATTCTCTATGGAGAATAGCACACACTTGTATCTCCGGACAGGAACGTCCTACAGACTCGTGGCTGCTACCGTTGGAACGGCAATAGTCCATATATGCTAGACGAATGAGGGTTGCAAGTCTCTAGCACCTTCCCTTCAAAAGTTATTCAACAAAAACCACTCGGCCAATCACAATCAATCACAAAACACACTTTGGCGAATATCTCCCGAACCGAACCTCGTACACTCTCCAAACCACCTTCCGTATACACTAATTACACCACGCTGAACACGTAGGAAGTGTCCCCAGCTCTCTACGACCAACCGTTCCCGAGATACAGACAATTTCCGGTCAAAAAGTGACGTATCTCCGCAACGGAAGCTCGTACAGACTCGGGGGTGCTACCGTTGGAACGGCCGTAGTCGATATAGGGGGGACGTATCTTGGTTTCAAGTGTCTACGACCTTCCTATCACAAGTTATTCAAGAATAAGTCATCCTCAAATCAGTCATCGTGGTTTTTACCCCTATTCCCTAACCCTAACCCTAACCCCTAACCCCTAACCCTAACCCTAACCCTAACCCTAACCCTAACCCTAACCCGGCCCACTATTTCAATTCAAGGACCTTGGTTTCAAGTCTCTACGACCTTCCGTTCAAAAGTTATTCACCAAAAAGTAAGTGAGCCCAGGCTCACTTTGGGTAAAACCCCCTAATCCTAACTGCACCGGGGTGCAATTTCGGTAAAACCTCCTAATCCTAACCCTAACCCTAACCCTAACCCCTAACCCTAACCCTAACCCTAACCCTAACAACCAACAACCAACCACCAACCCAAACACCAACCCAAACACTAACCCTCACCTCTCCTCTATCCTTACCCTAACCAACACAGGGGGAGGCAAGCTCAAGGTTGGGCTTAGGCAACACATCTCACACTGGTTAAGGTCAGGGAAAGGGGCCAGGCTAGTGCGTCGTCACCTACCAATCCACCAAAATGCTCAAAAGTACAGTCAAATCAAATCCACTCCAAATTGCCTGAAACGTGCTCCTAACCACTTTCTGGGAACACCATTTAGTTAGGCATTTTTCACCTCCCTCCACACTTAGAGAATTTTCGCTTGACTTTCACTCCATTCATTCTCTATGGAGAATAGCACACACTTGTATCTCCGGACAGGAACGTCCTACAGACTCGTGGCTGCTACCGTTGGAACGGCAATAGTCCATATATGCTAGACGAATGAGGGTTGCAAGTCTCTAGCACCTTCCCTTCAAAAGTTATGAACACAAAAACCACTCGGCCAATCACAATCAATCACAAAACACACTTTGGCGAATATCTCCCGAACCGAACCTCGTACACTCTCCAAACCACCTTCCGTATACACTAATTACACCACGCTGAACACGTAGGAAGTGTCCCCAGCTCTCTACGACCTTCCCAAGCTGAGATACACAAAATCATGACCAAAGGAAGTGACGTATCTCCGCAACGGAAGCTCGTACAGACTCGGGGGTGCTACCGTTGGAAAGGCCGGCCCACTATTTCAATTCAAGGACCTTGGTTTCAAGTCTCTACGACCTTCCGTTCAAAAGTTATTCACCAAAAAGTAAGTGAGCCCAGGCTCACTTTGGGTAAAACCCCCTAATCCTAACCCTAACCCTAACCCTAACCCCTAACCCTAACCCTAACCCCTAACCCTAACCCTAACCCTAACCCTAACCCTAACCCCCTAACCCTAACCCTAACCTAACCCAATCCCAACCCAAGCCCTAAAAAACCTAGCCTTAACCCAGCCCAAGCCCTAAACCTAACCTTATCCCAATCTAAATCCCACATTAACGGAAGAGGTGAAAGATTAGAAATGATATTGAATACATAGGGCTTTAATTATTTAATTAATTAGTAGAGGGAAATAAAGGGTTAAAGAAATTGATTAGAACTTACTTAAGGGGTTAATACATAGGGTAATTCATAAAAATATATTTTATAGGTAGCACCAATAGGGGTTGAAAGCTAAAAACAATATTGACAGATAGGGAATTGTAAAACAATCAGTAGACAGAGGGTTAAAAATATTTGGATAATTTAATATAATGTAGGACACACAATGGGAACATAATTTATTGTTGGGTGGGATGCAAAACTAAGTATAGTACTAAAAAGATAGGGAATTATAAAACAATTGGCATACAAAGGGTTAATAAAAATTCATAATTTATTTCATAATTAAATACAAACTTCAAACACAAATTGGGAACATAATTTATTGTTGGGTGGGATGCGACACTAAATATAGGACTAAAAGATAGGGAATTAGATAAAAATCGGCATACAAAGGGTTAATCAAAATTCATAATTTATTTCATAATTAAATACAAACTTCAGACACGAATTGGGAACATAATTTATTATTAGGAGGGATGTACAATTAAAAACAGTATTAAATACATAGGGAATTAAAAAACAACTGGAATACAAGGGGTTAAGTTAATGGGGAAAACGAAACTTAGTGGGGCATCAAAGGCAAAAGGGGAACTTGAAACAGAGCTTTAAAATAGAGGAGCAGGGGAAAGTCTGTCACTCTTGCTTCAGACACGGACGAAGCAACACCTAGACTGCATTACAGCCGCTGGTTTACATTTTATTGATTTTTAGTGTGCTTTGGCCTGAAGAAGACCTACATTAGGTCGAAACGTCGCCAGACGGGCACACTAATTTGATTTTCTACAGTTGATACATTTATTTTTTTTGATTTTTTGATTTTTTGATTTTTATTTTTTATTTTTTTGTTTTTTCAAGACTAAATAAGTTATTTACATTCAAAGACAAGTTTAATTTCATTTTATTTCATTTAAGGTTTATAAAAACACTTAACAAAAAACATTTCATTAACCCCTTCACCACTGCCATCATGGGTGGATGGGGAAATGAGTGGACCGAGGTTCGCTACGGCAAACGCCGTGGCCAACCTCCGGTACCACAATACTGGGGAGCCAACTGGGGGAGGGCCCGAGCACCACCTGCCCCCAATAGGGGGTGGGGTCCTAACCCACGTCCTAACCCTAACCCTAACAACCAACCACCAACCCAAACACCAACCCAAACACTAACCCTCACCTCTCCTCTATCCTTACCCTAACCAACACAGGGGGAGGCAAGCTCAAGGTTGGGCTTAGGCAACACATCTCACACTGGTTAAGGTCAGGGAAAGGGGCCAGGCTAGTGCGTCGTCACCTACCAATCCACCAAAATGCTCAAAAGTACAGTCAAATCAAATCCACTCCAAATTGCCTGAAACGTGCTCCTAACCACTTTCTGGGAACACCATTTAGTTAGGCATTTTTCACCTCCCTCCACACTTAGGCATTTTTCGATAAAAAATTCACTCCATTCATTCTCTATGGAGAATATCACACACTTGTATCTCCGGACAGGAACGTCCCACAGACTCGTGGCTGCTACCGTTGGAACGGCAATAGTCCATATATGCTAGACGAATGAGGGTTGCAAGTCTCTAGCACCTTCCCTTCAAAAGTTATTCAACAAAAACCACTCGGCCAATCACAATCAATGACAAAACACACTTTGGCGAATATCTCCCGAACCGAACCTCGTACAGTCTCCAAACCACCTCCCTAACCCTTAACCCTGAACACGTAGGAAGTGTCCCCAGCTCTCTACGACCTACCGTTCCCGAGATACAGACAATTTCCGGCCAAAAAATGACGTAGCTCCGCACCGGAAGCTCGTACAGACTCGGGGGTGCTACCGTTGGAACGGCCGTAGTCGATATAGGGGGGACGTATCTTGGTTTCAAGTGTCTACGACCTTCCTATCACAAGTTATTCAATTATTATAATCCTCAAAATTCTAATCGTGGTTTTTACCCCTATTCCCTATTCCTATTCCTATTCCTATTCCTATTCATTAACCCCTTCACCACTGCCATCATGGGTGGATGGGGGAATGAGTGGACCGAGGTTCACTACGGCAAACGCCGTGGCCAACCTACGGTGCCACAACACTGGGGAGCCAACTGGGGGAGGGCCCGAGCACCACCTGCCCCCAATAGGGGGTGGGGTCCTAACCCACGTCCTAACCCTAACTAGGGAAGCGCCTCGAATTTCTGAGATTGGTTTCGTCCGTCTCCCCAACGTTTTTAACCCGTACGCGCGGGTGGGAATTAACCTGTGGCAGGCCCTAAAACCCAATACTATCAACGCAATTTATGCAGTTAGATGTAGGGCCTGTCACAGACTTTACGTGTGGGAGACAAGGAACGAGATCAGCCTCAGAATAAAACAACACATCTACAAAATAAACAGTGGAGACGGGTCGAGCGTTCTTTACACACATTTTAAACTCCATGGCCCAAAAAATGTTCAAAGTATGGGCCTGGAGAGTAACAGGGACTGGACCACTGCCCAGAGACGAGCAGCGGAGAGGAGGTGGATTCATCGATTAAAAACAATAGACCCGACAGGTTTAAATGAAAAATACGGATGATGAGTCCACCTCTAATTGGTAAAAAATTTCTTTTTATAGTATTGACTAGCAATGCTTACCTCCTAGCCTCCCGGGGCCTCTTCGATACGGCACTTCCCGCACTTCCTCTTTAAAGGGAGCCTCTCTGCGTGTGAAAAATGAAAAATAAAAAATAAAAAATATGTTAACACAACAAGGATGATTATTATTAATATTAATATTTTTTTTCCCTCCCTCCTTTTCTCAAGAAAATACATTTTTAACACTTTCGTATTTATTTATTTATTTATTCAATTTATTTAATGACTCTCCTTGTGTTGATTCCCTAATGATTTTAAAGAGTGTGTAGTTTTACTTGGAATTTTACTAACCTTTGTAAATAATCCTAACATTTTTTCTACTCCTTTTTTTTATACATTATATATTGCATTGTGTTTTTATGGTTGATTTTATCGCACTTACTTTTTAACTGAGCACTTCTTATGCATGTTTTATCCTTTTATGCTAGGGCTAATCTACACAGGGAGTCTCTAAACCCCCCCCCCCCCCTCCCCCGCTTTTCTTATATCTATGTTTATAAATGAATTCCTTTTAAATTATTCTTCAACCCCTTTTCTTTGTGTGTTATTTTTCTCCATCTTTCATTTTAGTGAACCACACGCAGGGATAACTATTGAGGAGAGGATGCGGGGCCCGTCCATGTTTGATGAATCTTTTACTTATTTATTGTGACCCCTATTTTTATGTTTTTGGATGTGCTGGATGCCGACTTGATATATCCTAACAATTTTATATTCTTATCAATTTTAAAGTGTGTGATTATCATGTTTTTATTCTTATTTCTAATTTTTGGTGTGGTGTATATATTTGATTCATTGTTTAAAGTGTGTTTTATATGTTTTTAGCACTTGTTTTAAAGCACTTTCTTACTAACCCATGTTTTAGCACTTTATTAACATGTTTGTTTTTAGGTCATATAACCTTGTCGGGTCTTAACACACTTTTAGCATGTTTATGTGGGTCTTTTTAGCCGGTTCACCACAGGGACGGGCCAACACATAAGGTGCCCGTGGAGACCCGGAGAGGGTGGAGGATTCTTGTTAATTTACTTATTCCCGCTGATACACCTGTTCAGTGTCCCAGTTATACCGCATATTTTTATAAAAGAAACCTATTCTAATTTTTATTTAAATTTTTAAAAAAAAAACTTTTTAAAGAAGGAGAGGAGGCAAACATGAAAAAGCAAAAAACATATCTATAGGGCTTTTATGAACAATCTTATTGACTTTTATGGAATTTTATTGGCCAAAGAAAAGTTTTTAACAAACTAATTTATTGTTCCCATGTGCCAGTGCACCTCGTAGTGTTCCTACGGAACACTCCGCTATTACCCAACCTAACCCAATTTACGACAGGACCAACCTCAAAACTGCTAATACTCCCACATTCCAGGACATGGGCAGATGCAGACTCAGTTCATCAAGAACTTACACAAGCACAAAGAAACTGACTTTGTAATGCAAAATCTAATGTACACTAATTGTGTTAATATCTGATATTTAATTTCTCCTTCAGGAAGATATTAACTAATGCACATAAGATAAAGATCAGATGTGTGGTCTCTTTGTTTAGCTAACGACAAAGGAAACGTGAATATGCATATATATATATACAGTGCATCCGGAAAGTATTCACGGCGCTTCACTTTTTCCACATTTTGTTATGTTACACCCTTATTCCAAAATGGATTAAATTAATTTTTTTCCTCAAAATTCTACACACAACACCCCATAATGACAATGTGAAAAAAGTTTTTTTGAAATTTTTGCAAATTTATTAAAAATAAAAAACTAAGAAATCACATGTACATAAGTATTCACAGCCTTTGCCATGAAGCTCAAAATTGAGCTCAGGTGCATCCTGTTTCCACTGATCATCCTTGAGATGTTTCTGCAGCTTAATTGGAGTCCACCTGTGGTAAATTCAGTTGATTGGACATGATTTGGAAAGGCACACACCTGTCTATATAAGGTCCCACAGTTGACAGTGCATGTCAGAGCACAAACCAAGCATGAAGTCAAAGGAATTGTCTGTAGACCTCCGAGACAGGATTGTCTCGAGGCACAAATCTGGGGAAGGTTACAGAAAAATTTCTGCTGCTTTGAAGGTCCCAATGAGCACAGTGGCCTCCATCATCCGTAAGTGGAAGAAGTTCGGAACCACCAGGACTCTTCCTAGAGCTGGCCGGCCATCTAAACTGAGTAATCGGGGGAGAAGGGCCTTAGTCGGGGAGGTGACCAAGAACCCGATGGTCACTCTGTCAGAGCTCCAGAGTTCCTCTGTGGAGAGAGGAGAACCTTCCAGAAGGACAACCATCTCTGCAGCAATCCACCAATCAGGCCTGTATGGTAGAGTGGCCAGACGGAAGCCACTCCTTAGTAAAAGGCACATAGCAGCCCGCCTGGAGTTTGCCAAAAGGCACCTGAAGGACTCTCAGACCATGAGAAACAAAATTCTCTGGTCTGATGAGACAAAGATTGAACTCTTTGGTGTGAATGCCAGGCGTCACGTTTGGAGGAAACCAGGCACCGCTCATCACCAGGCCAATACCATCCCTACAGTGAAGCATGGTGGTGGCAGCATCATGCTGTGGGGATGTTTTTCAGCGGCAGGAACTGGGAGACTAGTCAGGATAGAGGGAAAGATGAATGCAGCAAAGTACAGAGACATCCTGGATGAAAACCTGCTCCAGAGCGCTCTTGACCTCAGACTGGGGCGACGGTTTATCTTTCAGCAGGACAACGACCCTAAGCACACAGCCAAGATATCAAAGGAGTGGCTTCAGGACAACTCTGTGAATGTCCTTGAGTGGCCCAGCCAGAGCCCAGACTTGAATCCGATTGAACATCTCTGGAGAGATCTGAAAATGGCTGTGCACCGACGCTTCCCATCCAACCTGATGGAGCTTGAGAGGTGCTGCAAAGAGGAATGGGTGAAACTGCCCAAAGATAGGTGTGCCAAGCTTGTGGCATCATATTCAAAAAGACTTGAGGCTGTAATTGCTGCCAAAGGTGCATCAACAAAGTATTGAGCAAAGGCTGTGAATACTTATGTACATGTGATTTCTCAGGTTTTTTATTTTTAATAAATTTGCAAAAATCTCAAATAAACTTTTTTCACGTTGTCATTATGGGGTGTTGTGTGTAGAATTTTGAGGAAAAAAATGAATTTAATCCATTTTGGTATAAGGCTGCAACATAACAAAATGTGGAAAAAGTGAAGCGCTGTGAATACTTTCCGGATGCACTGTATATATATATACACACAAATTGATTGATCATAGCTTTTAATGAAAGAAAATGTAAGTTAAAATGCCAAGTCTCACATTCCCCCAGAGTGCACATGTGTCTGCTAGCCCCCCTCTTCTGCATGACCCCGTCCTCCTTTCAGAGATAAGGAACCAACATGTGTTGATTTTAGTTTACAATTTTATTTGCTATATCCATATATATCGATACACATATACATGATCTATATGCATGGAGTAAGTTTATGTGTCACTTGTTGTTAAAACAAACCTGAACTAACTAATACAATCATGAAACCCTAACCCTGTACACGAATCAAGAACTCCAACCTTTTAGACTTAATTAATTAATTTGCTATCATTTCCCCTTTTTAGGGTGGTGCCCTGTATTAACATATAAATATTGATTATTTCTGATAGCCAAAGTTGAGGGTCATGTCTCCACTTCAATTTGTACTAATTTGTATTTAGGCTATACTTTTAGTGTTGCCTTAGATAAGATACCAAATATTGCTACACCCTCTGGGTCACAAACAGGCCCTGTCAGAAGTCAAGAATGACTAATGGAAAGTTTAGTAACAAGTGTAACAGTCACCAATACTCTGTGCTTGCTCTTATATCCTTTTCCCCAATTCATTTTGGCTGAATGTTGAAATTCCTCTGAGTTGATTGGAGGGTTATTCAGATCATCTGTTAAGCAGGATGTGGGGACTGGCTCCTAAATAATAATTGAAAGTAGCTTGGTGTATTTCCCTCTTGGCCAATCAGGGTGTGACGATGCCCTTCCTTTGCGGCTTAAGACAGGAGGGGAATTGCTCACCCAGGGCATTGTGATCCTTCCTTGACTTACTGCAGGCCTCATTTTAGAAGATTTTGTCAGCTTGGATCTGTGTCTGTTGAAATTTCTTTACTGTATTTTGTTTACTTGATTGAGGGTGATTATGAGCATTCTGGAACTTAGTTTGACTGAACATTAAAAAGATCATCTTTAACCTAGGTTACCTGCATTAGGGCTTATCTTAGTGCTATTTGTGGAAGAGCGTTTCCTTGCCTAACGATAACCTAGCGCCTGCATTACATTCATAGCGCCTATATTTGTTTATTTTCAGTGAAACATCCTTTATTGACATTTTCTTTTGTCCAATTCATTTGGGGAAGCTTTAAATGGAGTAAAGGCCCTTGAATAAGTATTTGTTTAGTATTGAGGAGGCATCTACATTATAATTGAAGAGGCATTTGTTCATTATTCTTACGTAAACATGTTTTCATTTTGAAGGCAACTGTGAGATTTGTTTCATACAGTAAATATTTTTGTATTTCTATGTGCTTTTATGGTGCCTTTTTAAAGGCCAGTATCCCAGGCTTAGGATGATCCCTGGACTTCGTCAAGAAATCATACAGGAAACAAAGAATGAAGGAACTACACTTTGCAATGTGAAATTGAATATACAGTAATTGATACCACATGCTTACTTAGAAATATAAGAAAAGTATGAGGTTTTGATGTAACATGCATAATTTTGGTACAGGAACCAAACTGAACGAACAGGACCTGTTTTCATGTAACTCTTAGAATACAACCCATGTGCTTACACAACGATAAAAAGATAAAAATTAAATGTAAATATCCCTACACAGATCCAGTAAATTGATCCTAACTTGCAATAAGACAAAGTTTAAGTTGGAACGCCAAAACTCACAGACTACCCTCAGAGGGCATGTGTGGGTGAAGGTATGCCACCTTATCTTTTGCATTTCCCTCAGAGATAAGGAAAACATTCCTTTGGCAGAGACAGAATGCTGGCTGACACAGCCTATGTTACCTTATTCCACTCATTAATTTGGTATGCCTACATATACATATGTGCAGAAGATAGGTTTAGGGTTACTTGATGCATGGGGTCATTTTAGGTGTCACCTGTCCTTATAACCAATGTTGTACATGATTGCCATTTAAACCTGGGTGAACACTGTCTATGACTGTCTTTATATAACATGTTAGATATCATTCTGCAGCAAAGAATGACCTAAATAAATTCTTCAGAAAATAAATTGGAACAAAGACAATAATTACAAACACATAGACGTGGGGTGGGAGGAGTGAAGTTTCGGGCCATTGACAAGGGACCTTTTACAGAAGACTAAACAAGAAGCACCCAAAAATCACTAATTTTTCCCTGATATTTTTTTTTTCATCTCTATCTGCCTTGGCTCTTCCTTTCATGCCAGATCATTTGCCAATGCGGGTGGGCCCAGAAGATAGCTGCCTGCCCAGAACTCAGCTGAATCCCAAGTCGCACCAAACATGCTGAAGGCCAACATCCCGCCATCTTTGAAAGCAACCACTTTCTGAAAGAAGCCTGATCAACATTGTGTTCTAACACAATAACAGTAGAAAGAACTGTAGAAACTTTGAAATGCACAACTAGCCAAGTTGACAGAGACAGAAACTGGAGATTTAAGCTGAATCGCTAAGTTTTTGGTGCTGCCTTTATTAAGTGGGATAATGCTACAATGACTTCATTCAAAACAACCATTAAGTAACTAATGAATTTTGAGTGCAACTTTAGTTAACAAGCTGACCACTTTGTCTGAGAATAAACGGGTGACTGTCTTGTTTTTTTCCTTATTCAGCTGAATAATATTTTCGAACATCAGCAACAGTAAACCATGCCTTTAAAATGAACCACACTGCTAAAGTCAAGGCTCTAATGTGGGACATATAATGTAGTATGGAAGTAGTTTAATTGTTCATTCTAGGTAAATAAAAACGCTTGTAGTCCGAAACAACTCCCAGTCAGATACAGAACCTAGCCTGAATACCAGCAGACCTTCAAAACAAGCTTGGACAGATGTCCACATATCAAATATGTCTTGAGATACTGTGAATTTTCAGAGAATTGATCTGGTTTGGAGATCTGTAGACTTCTAAAGGAGATCCTGAAGAGACATCCTGAGCCCAGCTACTTCTCCTGATATTATATGACCACCTGTATATATATATATATATATATATATATATATATATATATTTTACAACCCTAACCAGAAGAGCAAGTCTATATACACTCAAAAGGGGTTTTATACAAACATCCAGGTATTGATTCTGTACTTATGTCTAAAAAAAAAAAAAAAAAACACAGAACAGGAGGATGAAAGGTCACAAAACACACATTATCTGCATGTCTCTCCAAAATCAAAATTGTTTGTATTTTATAACATGTCTCAGGCCAAACCAGCCTCACAACACATCTGATAGAAGTGACCCTGCAGACGGATAAGCTGGGAGGGGGAGTCCATCTCTGCAATTGAGCCTCGATCCATCACTATGACCCTGAGGAGAGAGACAAACAAGATGAGCCAGACAGGAAGATGAGTCAGAGGGACAACAAGACACAAGTCAGACAGACTAGAGGATGAGTCAAAAAACAAGATAATGAGGATTTAGAGACGAAAGGAAGGCGAGTAGTCTAGTCTGTTAAGTACTGTGCTGATTTTATGTTTGCAACTGCTTTGATGGAGCTCAGTACAGACAAGGATGCCTGCTTTCTTAAAAATAACTTTACTGTATAAACTTTGTCTGATATGTAAGAAAACACAGAAGGTCAAATACCTTTTTAAATCCCTCACATAGTCCTACATTCATGAAGTTACCAACTGTTGTATGGTGAATGCAGGTATTTAATAAACTGAATAGACAATTACTTTATATTCTAAATGAGGTTACCAAATCATTGATAAGACTCTGCCATTAATCTAATCTTACACACACACTGCCTTAAAACACAGTACATAAAAAAACTGAAAGAGGCAAAACTCTGTACACATGTCCCACAACACAAATAGTGCTTACATTTGCAATAACAGGTACTCTGGACAGGAAATTAACGAATTAGTTCAAGTGCAAAACAAAAAATAGACAACCACCCCAAAATAATGACATGACAACTGCATCAGTGGTCCTGCTGACAATAAAACAGTACAGGTGGTACCTGGTGTAGTCCATGATGGTGTTGAGGCGGTGAGCGATGGTTAGGACTGTACAGTCATCAAACTGAGTACGAATGGTAGACTGGATAAGCTGGTCTGTCTTCAGGTCCACAGCTGCTGTGGCTTCATCCAAAACTAGGATCCTAGTCTTCCTCAGGAGAGCTCTGGCCAAACACAGCAGCTGCCGCTGACCAAGACTGCAGACAAAGACATTTCACTTTGCAATATGCTTCATAGCACATTAAATGAAAAGGGACGTCTTCAACATAAATAATAAAACTAATCACAAAATATTTCATTTACATTTGATGGGAATTTTTCAAGATTACTATATAGACTGTGAAAAACAATCAACAAAAGAAATTACATAATCAGTCTGTATCTCGCTTCATCATATCACCCTCTGATAATTCTGGCTGTTGTGTTAGTGGTATACAGCACCCCCTGCTGTTGTGTTACTGTTATACATCTGCCCTGTGGTGTTGTGTAAGGGTTATACATCGCCCCTTGCTATTGGTCAGGTAAACCTAGTCCAGGTGTGTTGTAGGTTAATATACCTGAGGTTCTCTCCTCCTTCACAGCAGTGATAGTTCAGTTTTTGTGGCAGTGCGGATACAAAGCTGCTGAGATGAGCCAGTTCCAGAGCTTTCCACAAATCCTCATCTGAACAGGTATCAAAGGGGTCCAGATTCATCCTTAGAGAACCAGAAAACAGCACCGGGTCCTAGGAATGAAAGGTCAGAGATCACCTTAAAGCCTTTTACTGACACAAAAGAGTTTATCACTCAACTGGGAACCTGTTGATCAGCCATGTTAGTGCTGAACATCATCAGCTAAAAGCCACACTGATCAACAAAGACTTCAAATGTTCATTTCAACATTAATAAATGTTTGAGAGTGACACGGTCTGAACTCTTCATTCTAAATTTAACAGTATGGAAGCTTTGCTATATACAAGGTTATGATATGTCAGAAATGAATAAATAAAGATATATACATGCTCTTACTGTATATATATCTTAGTGTGTTCATTTCACACTGTTCATTCTGTTAATAATGTTCACACTGTATATATCTAAGCATATCTGCCCCTCACTGTCATTTATATATTACCTCTACACATACACTTTACTGCTTTTTGCACGTCTGTTTAGATGCTTAAGTGCATTTTGTTGTCTCAGTACCCTGTACTAACTGTGTGAAGTACTCACTGTATATTGTACTCGCTATGTGAAGTACTCACTGCCTACTATACCAACTGTATAAAGAACTCACTGCATAGTTTCTGTATTTGAAGTGTATTACAGTATTTGCACTGTAATATTTGTGCTACAGTATTTCCAGTGTACTACAGTATTTTGAGAGTACTACAGTATTTGTGCTGCAGTATTTGCAGCACTGACCTGAGGAATGATCGTGATTCTGGATCGGAGATCATGAAGGCCAATCTGAGCAATGTTGATCCCATCAATTAGGATTCGTCCCTTCACTGCCTCCAGAATTCGGAAGATTCCTAAAGCCAGAGATGACTTCCCAGCTCCTGTTCGTCCAACTATCCCCACCTGCAAATGAATTGTTTTAACTGAATAAATCTTCAAATGATGAGAGTTGATTTATAACACATAAGTCATAGAACTGTAACTGACAAAAGTAAGAGTATTAAAGTTTGTTCTACTTTCTACTAAATTGTTTATTATACTTTCTAACTTTATCTGTCTTTAAACTCTATGTGTTTATTTTTACTGTTATTTCCTGACATTCCATTGCCTTATGATGGAATAGTAACGTTTTGACGTTCTGATCATTGCTGACCTTTTCTCTTTCCTGTATGTTGATGGAGATGTCGTTTAAAGCCCAGTCCAAACCTTTACGATACTGCAGTCCGTAATCTTCAAATTGGATGTTTCCTGTGGTCGGCCAGGTTGCTGGCAGCAAACTGCCTTCAAGGGTCCACGCTGCCTGTGGAGACACATCTGGTCAGGAGGACTTGATAATCAACACCCACAACTCAGTTCAGTAACATCATTTCAGTAAGAAAAATAAAAAATAAAAACACTGAGGTTACAAAAGAAACAGAAGAACAATAATAAAACACATTTCTACACTTTTAGCTTCAATAAACACATTGTTAAAAGCTTCTGGCCTACAAGACGTCTGTGTCAGAGCTGTTGGACTACGAGCCACAGATTACAGTTTCCATATAAACCAGGTCCTGTTGTACAGTAGCAGACCTCTTTGGGTGTGTTGTCGTACTCTTTCACTCTTTCAACCGACACAATGTTGTTCTCCACGTCAGTCCAGGATCGAACAATCCAGCTCAGGATTCCCGTTACCTGCAAATACACAAACATCAGAAACGATGGGTTTATCTGAAGCTTTCAGGTGACACACAGAGAGATATCCCAGTGTTCAATGTTAATACCCTGGAATATGGAACATTTATTAAAGCCTTTGAAACCTCCATTGTAAAGAAAACTGACATTCAGTGGAACCAGAACAACCACAAGGAAGAAGTGTCTGACCTTACAGTTCCAAGGAATTCTGTTTAGGCTGCCAAGGAGGACACCGAAGTCATCACACAAAAGTCAATACCTGTGTCTAATAACAACGCTCCTAAGCAGGAAGAAATGGCCATATTTGGACACAATCCAAATCAAGGAAATTGACACGTGGATCTCTTGATGGGTAACAATGCATCACATCTCATGGAACCTCTGGGGGTTATTAACAGTTGTGAAAATGGACCACATGCACTGCAGGGGGTTGTTAATGAGCCTCTGTGTCAGGTCCCATCCCGGTCATACATTTTTTCTTGTGTTTTCATTCACTGTCTCCTGTTTTATTTTGTTTTTACTCATCTCTCCTCTCGTTTCAGAACACTTCACTTCCTGCCATTGTGTGTTTTCCCGCCAGTTTGATTGCCTACAATATGGTTATCCCCACCAAGCTTATGTATTCAGTCTGTGTGCTCCCCTCTGCCCCAGTGCCAGTTCATCTTTGTTGTTCATATCAAGCGTTCCAGCAATTTTCTCTGTTTAGTTTTCCTGGTTTTTGAACTCTGCTTGTGTTACCTAACTTTTGCCTTAGTCTGCCCCCTGTTGGATTATCTGCCTGATCTCTGACTGACTCCCTGTGTATCAAACATTTTGCCAGTAAAAACTGTGTTCTTTATCATCATTCCTGTCTGTGTTGTGCACTTGAGTCCTTTGCCTGTGGTTACACTGGTTGTCACAATCTGAGAAGTGAAAATGACAACAATGATATTCTTACAGCAAACACAATTTCTGTTGCAAGGACAGCAGAGCTCTTACTGTCAGTTAGTCAATGGCGCCTCAATGCACAGACTTGCTGGGGCTTAAGCCCAGGGCCCCGGGCCTACAGGGGCTTCATGAGACATGAGCTTAAATTTTTTTTATATATATATATATATATATATATATATATATGATCAACGCACTGTAGTGTAGAACAAAATGCGTTTTGTAATTAATGAAATCACAAGTCAGGTAGCCATAGCATCGCGTACGTTTTCAGGATAGTTGGCTAGCATTTCAGTTTAGCGGTAGCTGCATTTCCAGTGTGAAAGATGAAGCGTTCACATTCGAGTTGTGCTCAGAAATGGGGAAAAAAAAACAGAATAAAGTGTATATTAAAACTTTGCCAAAGGTAACCAACTTTTTTACTGGTAAGCCTACAAGCAGCAATGTTGATCAGCAGCCGCAAGCACACAACCAAGTCTCCGTGCTCCCTAGTGAGGAAAGCAGGGCTACTACATCTGTTGCTGTGAGGAGGACGGAGGACTGTGTGGCGAGGAAGAAGGAGAAGTGGAGCAGGTAGCCAGAGGACACCACAAGCCGGTAAGAGACCCCTCTGCTGCTGTGGTGGAGGACGGAGGACTGAGTACCAAGGAAGAGGGAGGAGAAGGAGTGGTGCCACCGCCAGCGCTGGTAGGAGAAATGTCAGACCCATACAGTACTGATCCAGGTCGCTGGGGCAACAGAATAGATCAGCAGGTGCACTGGGCCAAAATGGGACCTGAATCCTGCCAGAATAAAAACTCAGACTTCTCCACCTCTGCAAAGCAGTGTAAACTACAGAAGAGATACTTCTTAAAATATAATTTCAAAAGAAAACTGCGAAACGGGGAGTATGTGTTCAGAGAATAGCTTTGCTACTCGCCATCTCTTGGTAGGATCTTTTGTTTTGCTGGCAAAATCTCTGGCAATAATGACAAGTCACCATTTCGCAGTGTAGGCGATTGTAACTGGAAGCATGTCACAGAGCAAATATCAGAACACGAAGGCTCTGACCACCACAGGAAAGCTATAATTGCTTATATCAGCCAGACAGCTGACAGTGGACTCTGAACTAAAAAAACACTTCAATGAAGAGTGCGACTGTTGGACCCAGGTTCTTCAGAGGGTAGTTGCTGTCATTTGACAGAGCGTGGACTTCCTTTGAGGGGTCATAACCACAGAGTTGTAAACAATGGAAATTATTTGGGTAGTTTGGAGCTTATAAACCAGTTCAAGCCATTCCTGAAAGCCCATATCAAAAAGTATGGAAATGCCAGCAGGGGGACCCCCTCATATCTGTCCCTGAATGTGTGCGAAGAATCTGTTGAGCTAATGGCAGAGAAGGTCCTTACTGAAATTATCACTCGTGTTAAAGTGGTGATGTGTATTATTTGATACTAATCATAAAATTAGTCTTTTCGTAAAATGATATGCAGTACAAAGTTGCCACGTATGCAATGTTCCAGGAAAACAACTAGCAGATGTTGGGGCCCATAAAGATAAGATCTATTGTTGTTTAGGAGAGGTCTTGGTATGTGAAAGGTTATCTCTGAGAGGTTAAGGTATGTGAAAGGTCATTCTGAGAGGTCTCTTTTCCTGACCCCTCTATGGGGAACGGAAGTTTACAGACTTGTGTGTTGTAGTAGGACCCCATGTATGTCTAAAGGTATAAAAGACGAGCTTGAACAGTGTTCGAGGCAGCAGTACTGATTTGGCTATGGGTGCTGTCCAGGTTAAGATGCGCATGCCTGTTGATCCTGATCTTTGATGCAAATAAAGAGTATTATGTGAAAAGTCAGTATCAGCGGAGTTTCCTTCCATCATCGAATCATCGCCTACATCTGGGGAATGAAGAAGAAATTGACAACAGTGGCAAAATACTTCTCAATCAGCGTGGACTCCACGCCAGATGTAACACACATTGACCAGCTTGCCTTCATCCTGCCCCCTGGTTGCCGATATTGAGGAGCGTTACCTTCAATTTCTGCCCATCACTAGCCACACTGGAGAAGCCCTCTGTAATTTCATTTTGTGTTGCAAGAGATGGGCATTGACCTCGACAACTGTCGCGGGCAGTATTACGATAACACAAGCAACATGTCTGGCACATACTAAGGTTTGCAGTCCAGATCACAGAGATTAACCCACAGGCGGAGTGGGTACCCTGCGCCGCCCACACACTAAACTTGGTGGGGGTTAATTGTATAAATTGCTGCGAAGAAACAGAACAGTTTTAGTTTTGTTCAAACACTCTTCAACTTCTCCTCTAAGTCCTCATCACGCTGGCAGTTTATCACTGCGGGATTGCAGGCTAATGAAAAGAATCGTATTGAAACACTTTCAGGTAGAAGACTGTCAGTGCACTCACGTGCCACCAAAGCCCTGAGTCTAAATTATGATTGTATCCAACAATCACTACAAAACATTGCTGATGATGAGCACCAGCCCCTAACTACAAGAGGGAAGAGGCCAGAGTACTTCCCAACAAAATGGAGAAGTTGGAAATAGCATTTCTGTACAATATGTGGAATGACATTCTTTTGCGGTTTCATAGAATGAGCACTGCATTACAGGCAGTTGAACTTGATCTGTGTAATGCTGTGTGTCTGGTGCGCTCATTGAGAGACTGTGGCAGGTTTACGCAATCATTTTGAAATGGCAGCAAAGAAGATGTCTCCAACCGGATCAGAGGTCTATAAAGCAGATACAGAATGCTAGTGGCAGAGCTGGGCAGAAGATCCCAGTCATACAATGATATTCTGATATAAGCTTTGGCTTTTTAAACAAATTTCAGTCAATTTCCCCGCAGGAGCTCCACTCATCAGTGTTGAGTCTCCAACAACAATTTTGACGGGGTTCTGAATTAATGTTGCCGTGGCATATTATGAAGGGAGGCGTGCACTTGGAACTTGTGGCAAGCTTGCATTTATTGACTATTAAATGCACTTGACAGCCTGGTTAAATAAGTGATATAGATAATCCAAGATGGCGCCGCGGATGGCTGCCTCGGTCTGTTGGAGCGCATTGTTTTGCCTTGTTTTGTTTGTAAACAGTGTTTTTTGTTTTGGTTCACGGAGGATTTGTTTCCCGAATTTCTTACACCTTTAACTGTTTTATGGGACATTCTGGTCAAAGGTGCTCTCACCTTTGCAGTTCTACGTCGACGTAGAGGGAAACGTGCCGGTGCGCTCGTGCGTCTTCGCCGGCGAGGACAACGCACACCGCTACCCGGAATATTTCTCTCTAACGTGCGCTCACTGGGGAATAAGATGGACGAACTCCAGCTGCTGATGAGGAGAAACAAGGACTTTTATTCATCTGCTGTTTTGTGCTTCACGGAGACATGGCTGGGGGAAAGAACTCCCGACGCGGCGCTGCAGCTGGACGGATTCCAGCTTCTCCGAGCGGACCGCGACGCGCACCTCTCCGGCAAAACAAAGGGTGGAGGTATTTGTTTCTACATCAACAGCAGCTGGTGTAACGACGTGACAGTGATGCGACGGCATTGCTCTCCTTCCCTGGAAACTTTTTTCATAAACTGTAAACCTTACTACTCCCCCCGTGAGTTCGCTTCATTCATTCTGGTCGGTGTTTACATTCCACCGGAGGCCAACGTGCAGGACGCACAGCGCGCACTCGCCGATCAGATACTGGAAACGGAGCGGACCAACCCGGACTCCTTAGTTATTGTCCTCGGTAACTTTAACAAAGGTAATCTCAGACACGAACTCCCAAAATACAAACAGTTTATTAAATGCCCCACCAGGGAGGGGAACACTCTGGATCACTGTTACACCACAGTCAGTAACGCTTTCCACGCCGTCACCCGCGCTGCACTGGGACACTCTGACCACGACATGGTCCACCTGATTCCTGCATACAGGCAGAAATTAAAACTTTCTAAGCCTGTTGTGAGAACTTCGAAGAAGTGGACCAGTGAAGCTGCAGAGGACCTGAAGGCGTGTTTGGACTGTACTGACTGGGATGTTTTCAGGACTGCTACCAACAGTCTGGATGAGTACACAGAGGCTGTGACTTCATATATCAGCTTCTGTGAGGACTGCTGTGTACCAACTCGGACCAGGGTGAGTTATAACAACGACAAACAAAACATCTCCCCATCCTGCCTGAAGCGCTGCGCCGATCAGCTGTCTCCGGTGTTCACGGACATCTTCAACACCTCACTGGAGACATGCCACGTGCCAGCCTGCTTCAAGGCCTCCACCATCATCCCCGTCCCCAAAAAACCAGGGCCCACAGGATTAAATGACTACAGACCCGTCGCCCTGACCTCTGTGGTCATGAAATCATTTGAACGCCTGGTCCTGTCCCACCTCAAATCCATCACAGACTCTCTGCTGGACCCCCTGCAGTTCGCCTACAGAGCCAACAGGTCTGTAGACGACGCCGTCAACCTGGCTCTACACTTCATCCTCCAGCACCTGGACTCCGCAGGATCCTATGCCAGGATCCTGTTTGTGGACTTCAGCTCTGCCTTCAACACGATCGTCCCGGCTCTTCTTCAGAACAAGCTCTCCCAGCTGAACGTGCCTGATCCCACCTGCAGGTGGATCACAGATTTCCTGTCTGACAGGAAGCAGCACGTGAAGCTGGGGAAACACGTCTCAGACTCGCGGACGATCAGCACCGGCTCCCCTCAAGGCTGCGTTCTTTCTCCTCTACTCTTCTCCCTGTACACCAACAGCTGCACCTCCAGTCACCAGTCCGTCAAGCTCCTGAAGTTCGCGGACGACACCACCCTCATCGGACTCATCTCTGGAGAGGATGAGTCTGCCTACAGGTGGGAGATTGACCACCTGGTGACCTGGTGCAACAGCAACAACCTGGAGCTTAACGCTTCAAAGACAGTGGAGATGGTTGTTGACTTTAGGAAGAGCGCAGCCCCACCCGCCCCCATCACCCTGTGTGACTCTCCAGTGGACACTGTGGAGTCCTTCCGTTTCCTGGGCTCCATCATCAGCCAGGACCTCCGGTGGGAGCTGAACATCAGCTCCCTCATCAAGAAAGCCCAACAGAGGATGTACTTCCTGAGGCAGCTGAGGAAGTTTAACCTGCCACAAAAAATGCTGGTTCACTTCTACACTGCCATCATAGAGTCCATCCTCACCTCCTCCATCACCGTCTGGTACGCTGCTGCCTCCACCAAGGACAGACGCAGACTGCAGCGTATCATCCGCTCTGCAGAGAGGGTGATCGGCTGCAACCTCCCATCTCTTCAGGACCTGTACTCCTCCAGGACCCTGAGGAGAGCAGGGAAGATCGCTGCCGACCCCTCCCACCCCGGACACCATCTGTTCGACCCCCTCCCCTCTGGCAGGAGGCTGCGGTCCATCAGGACCAAAACCTCCCGCCACAAAAACAGTTTCTTCCCCTCTGCAGTCAACCTGACAAACTCTCACTGACCCCCCCCCCCCCCCCCCCCAGATGACAAACACAAGCTATACGTTATATTAACGTACATCACCCCTGTCCCCACTGCGTTACATTAACGCACTCACCCCCTACTGGACACTTTATCTGGACACTTTACTCTATTCTGGTCACTGCACTGTTGTTATTTATCTTATCTTATTTTTATTTTTATTCTTATTCTTATTTTAGCTTTTATATTCTACTTATTTGTTATCAAAACAATAGCACCTTCAGACCACAGCAAATTCCTTGTAATGTATGTTACTTGGCAATAAACAGTTTCTGATTCTGATTCTGATTCTGATAGCCTAAGTGGGGGCCTCTAAAACGTCCATAGCCCCAGGGCCTAAAGTAATGTTAAGGTGCATCTGGTCACAGTATAATCAAGACTTCAATGAAAAGGCTGAAGAGGAAAAACTGATGATATCACTATGCCTAACAACTGCAACATTGCTGAGCAGCATTATCAGAATTCAAATAAACACTTGACATATCAGAAAGAGCTTTTTTAAGTGAGATTGTGCCACCACATCAATTACAGCGTAATGACAACAAGGTGTGGTACCTCCCTCATCATGGTGTGTAGCATCCCCAAAATAAATCTTTTAGAGTACTTTATGACTGTGGAGCAGATTTTCAAGGTGTGTCACTTAACAGCCAACTACTGCAAGGTCCAGATCTCACCAACACCCTCCTTCGAGTTCTTTCACGATTCAGAGAACAACATGTGGCTTTAATGGCAGATATACAAATGATGTTTCACCAGGACAGATTCTCAGCTTTTTGTGGTGATCTGAAGGAGAGTGGACTAAACATCCAGTAGAATATGATGCTAGTACATCAGTGTGGTGCCACCTCATCACCAGGTTGTGCCAATTATGCACTGAAGAAAACTGCTGAGGATGACAGATTTATTCCCACCAATAGTGTGTGACACTGTCCAACATAATTTTTATGTGGATGATTGTTTGAAATCACTGGCATCAAAGGCAATGCAAATGATACAAGACCTGCTTGCTATGCTTCAAAGAGAAGGATTTCATCTGTCGAAGTGGATCACCAACAGTCAGACAGTGTTCACATCTATTCCAGAGTAGAAAAAAGACAAGAGATCTAGACTTGGATAGGGCTGACTTATCCATGGAGTGAGCTCTTGTACTGTAATGGTGTATGGAGATTAACACATTTAAGTTTAGGACATCAGTGGAAGCATGCAAATACACAAGATGTGACATCTTCTCTGTGACTAGTTCCATCTGTGATCCCTTAGGCTTTTTATCTCCCTTCATTCTCCCACCTAAACTGCTGCTGCAGGAGATGTGCAGAAGAACCATCAGCTGGGATGAAGGAATACCTCAGAGTTTCTCTCATTGATGGCAATAATGGATGTCAGATCTAAGAAACATTCCAGAGTTCAAGTTCAGCAATGCATCAGGGGAAAACACGCTGGAAAGCTGGAAAATGCAGAATTGCATTGCAAGTGAATGTGGTTCTGTACTGTATCTTACCTTAGACTGAATTTCAAAACAGGAGTGCAAGTGTCATTTATGTTGGGAAAGTCAAGAGTCTAATGAAACAGACTACTATTCCCAGACTTAAACTCATGGCCGTTGTGCTAGTGGTTCGTGTTGACAAAATGCTGAAGAAGAATCTTTCATTTCAGTTGGAGAAATCAGTTTTATAGAAGTGAAACCTGTAACGGGTGGGTATTGGACCCAATTGCAGCACAGATACCGGGGTGGAGGTGAGTACGGGTCAGGTAGACAATTCTTGTACTCACAACACAGCTCCAGGTGGAGCGGAGGAGCCACGAGGAACCCGACAGTAGACTCTCTCGGGGAGCCAGTCGGTCCGGAACCAGTGGAGCCTGTAGCCGAAGCCGAACAACCAGAAAGGGGCAGGCGAAGGGAGGACTGCAGGCTGGCAGAGAGGCAAGGAGCCAACAGGTGAGTATGCGCACACGGTGGTGTGTGTGGCGATACTGTGAGAGTCTCTGACCCACCGAAAACCACAGGGGAGAAGATGACTGAATTCACGCTGTGCAGTCGATGCAGGGAATCACAAAACAGCCCAGGGGAGAGGCAGACGGAAACCAGGAACGGAGAGGCGAAGCTCGTGATCAGGGACGGAAGGCTGAGGTGATATCCAGGGCACCGACGGGAGACCAGTCCAATAAACGCTGGAAAGTCTTGCATACAGAACAAACCACTAACCACTTTCTGACTTGCAAGAAATGAATCAAGGGTCAATACCTTCTTCTGAAGGCAGAAGAGGAATGGTCAAAGCTCATAGGATCAGAAAAGGTGGAAACAAAGATGACTACGCTTAAAGCTGCACTTGGTGGTCAGTCAGTAACTGTAGAAGATGTTTTAAAAGTTGAGGCTGAAATTATTTGTTTTAGCCAGAGAAAAAGATTCCCAATGGAAGTTTCAAACCTGGAAAAAGGGAAAGCTGTAAAAGGTAACTGATGAATGCATGTTGAAAGTAGGAGGCAGACTGGGCTACAGCAACCCACCTGCAGGGTCTCATCATGGAGGAGCATGGGAGCATCTTATTTGTCTTGTTAAGAAAGTGCCCTACTCTATTCTCCAACAACAACATGTGCATGAGGATGGTTTGTGTACCATCATGTGGCCTATTTTGGAAAAGGTGGTTGAAGGAATACCTCCCACTACTACAAAAGAAACAAATATGGATCAAAATAAAAAGAAGCTTCACTATTGAGAAAAGTTTGGTGGTGCAGTCAGTGAGGCTGAAGACCAAGACTGGACAATTGGACAGACCAATCTCCAAGATCTGTCTACTGTAAGAAGCTGCAGAGGGTTCAGGAGGCACCTTCACAAAGGTAATAAAGACAAAATAAATCACTTAAGCATTGGCCCCTTAGAATTTTGCTTTGTTTTTGGTCATTGTTTATCACAATTAAGGGGGTGGTGTGTTGGAGCCAATATGGGTTTTTCTTTGGTATTAGTATGCCACGCCACTAGGGGGCAGTAACATGTTGGTGATGGGTGACGTTACACAATCAAGTAATAAATAGACACAGGTGTGTAGCCTCATGGTGTTTGGACTGTGGGAGATGTAATGGTTCTAATATAAAAAATAAACAAAAAAATACACAACTACAGCATAACAGAAGAAGCAAGCGACAAAAGAACTGGAACAGCTATGCACATCAAGAACACATTGTAGGGTTTCATTCACCACTGTGGCTATCGGTATGAGGCCAATTAGTCAAAACACTGAATATAAATGTGGCTATTAGCAATGTTTCTCTACCTGAGCTGTAGATACATCCTGGGTTGATTGTAAATTGGAAAACCATCTATAATCTCCCTCAGGACAATCTTATCTTTTCCGGGTTTAAAAACAGTTGAGTTAACAGTGGCGGTTAACATTTAACAGTTTTTAACCTGGAGAGAGTGTGACACTGCCAATCCCACGATGCCTGGGCTGAGTTCATCTCGACCTTGCACCGATAGGATTGCTGCAGCCAAAACCAACAGATTCCCCAAAAACTCCAGATTCACTGCCAGCCATCTGACAGAAACAAATTTAATTAAAAAACTACAGTATCTGCAAGACTGTTACTAATTAAATATTATTATTACAACAATGTCAAACATGAGAGTAAATTCTTGGTACTATTCAGGAGACACCACCTGAGATAAATAACCTTTACAACAGGTACAATATGATACAAACAAATAATTATAGAAACATCAGCACATGTGTAAAAATACTAAAGCAAAATGTTAAAATACCGTCAAATGTCATGAGAAATATGTGTAAAATACTATCAAACATCATATAAACATCTTTAAAATACTGTCAAACACCACAGAAATAGGGTTATATTTTCAGTAGTTTGAATGAACCTGGTGGCGACGAAGCGAGGGAAATAAGCTTCCTGGTTGTTGTCGATAAGACGGTCGGCCTGCAGGACGAAGCGTCGCTGTTCACCGAAGGCTCGGATGACGCTAGTGCCCTGCATTGTCTCGTTGAAGTGGCTGTAGATTGGTGAGCGACTCACCGCCTCAAGCCGTCGCAGCTGACACGATGACGCCACATAGAAACTCTGGAGAACAGAGCCATGGAAAATAATAATTACAAAGAGGCTTCAGCTGAACCTCAGAGATGTCCAGATAATTTTCAGGAGAAACCTTTACCTGTATGAAGATGTAGACACAGGTGAGGGGGAGGAGCACCAGCCCTGTGAAGGGAGCGGCCAACAACAAAATAATGCAGACCTCCAGCAGCTTGAACAGGTAGCCCAGCATCATCTTCAGCCCGTCAGGAATCATGCAGTCAATTGCATCAACCTCTTTGGAGAAGCGGTTCAGGAGGTTTCCGCTGGGCGTGACCTCAAAGAAGGACATGGGCGAGTGCAGGATGCTGCAGAGAAGATTGGCGTGAAGGTGACGCGATGCTACAATACCACCCAGTGCAATGGCAAGTGTCGTCCCAAACATGGCCATCCCTGAAATACAGATGATGAAGTCACCAAGAGACTGACAGACGTAATAAAACAAAATAAAACTGTTTATCACAGAGCTTACAGACATATTACTAAGAGTGACACATACAAAACATGTATTTAATCAAGTAAAGCTTTAATGTCCCCCAGATGTCTCTTGAACCCTGAGCAGCTCAGCAAACTGAGAGAACAGAGAACTTAAAGAAACCAGGAAACTCAATGACATCTATTCTCTGCAAAATCATTCAGAGCTTTACAACTCTGAATGGACTTGGATCTCTGTGTTTCTTTCAAAGTCATGATCACAGACTCAAATTATACAACTTTTAGTGAAATTTCATTTTAGTGTCTTACCCAGAGTCTCTATCTATCCATATGTCTCATTAATATGAGATGTGATAATGACCCTTGACCCACCCTGAGAGAAGCCAAGAGCTGCGAACACGCTCAGCTTCAGCTCATGGTCGCTCTGTGTGCCATTAACGGGTGGCTCATCAGCCCACAGGCTAAGCCAATAGTTGTAGGCCAACGAGGCAGCCTGCTGGAAGGCACAGAGGAAGATGATGGTCATGATGAAGGTCAGGCCAATGGTCCTGAAGTACTCTCTATACATCTGCAGCTTCACCTGACAACAGAAGAACTGTGTTAATCTCACATACTTCCTGTTCATTAAATCTCTGAGAAAACAAACAAATGAGCAAATGTCACTGTGGAGATAAAATTATGTTCTGTAGTTTTTAGTTTCTTTTCCACCTTTGAAGGTCTTGTTTCATCCATACATTATATCAGTCTCTACATTCAATAAAAAAGACACATGACTCTGTGTTGTTGTTTCCTTGAGTGTAAAAACTGCACATAAGCTCCGTCATGGTTTTTTAATCAATCATCGATTTCACAGATCTTCAAATCAGGTGGAAATACATTTAGAAAACAAATAGAACCTTCAATTCCCAAAGTTTAGTTCCTCAGGTCCTCAGTTTAGTTACTCAGTTTAAATCCTGAATTAAATTCCTAATTTTTGTTCCTCAGTTTAGTTTCTAAAGGTCAGTGGCTGTGGCTCTTTAGTACCAGGAACTATATTTTTTATGGGATAAAATAAAAACAATGAAAAAAGGGATTGTGTGGTTTGTATTTTTAGTGTAGTTTTGTGTTCATGGGGGTATTTAGGTTTTTAACTACTCCATTATCATTAATAATAATAATACTGATATAAATATTACTCATCTTGATGAAAAGAAGGACTCACCCTCCCCGTGTGAGGTTTGTCAGCCTCTGTAAGTTTCCCAGCATCCTCAGCACCCGCATCGTGATCTACAGCCTCCATCATCTTAACACTGGCACTGCTCATATCACAGCTGGAACACACAAACAGAAAAACAAAACACAAACATCAGGTGTCAGGCTATCAATCAACAATGAATAAATCAACATTACTGAATAAATCATGACTGAATAAATCAACAACTTGTGACTGTAAAGTTAAACAATCAGATCATCAATCATTGTTTAAGTTTTTTTGCCTCAGTAGCTTTTAATTGTATTTAATTTGAGTATTATTAATTACATAAGAGGCTGCATTAACATTATTTGTGTTCATAATCTGTTTACTTTGTAGTTTGGGTTTGCACCTGATCAGCTGCTCCTGAGAAAGGTCGATGGAGAAATCAGTCATACTGAGGCGAGACACCGACTTCCTGCTGCCTACAAACACACGCACACAATCATACACACAAATACATACAAATATACACACATGCAAATGCACACATTCAAATACAAACACAGTTATACACACAAACACACATTTATTACTCTACAGTGATTACCTCTTTGATTTCATTAATTTCTGTCGGGGAGTTTCACACCTTTATACACCTTTGTTTGTTTGTGTTTCTTTCATTCTTTGTCTTTGTTCATGAAAAAACAAGATAAGTTGTTCACTTTTTCAAAACTCTTCACACGGACAGCACAACAGAAGTCAATGTGGACCAAACTGTGTATCACATTTCATTGCTTTCACACAAAATGCATTCAAACTCAACCAACACCAAACCTCTGTGTACAGTGCATCCGGAAAGTATTCACAGCGCTTCACTTTTTCCACATTTTGTTATGTTGCAGCCTTATACCAAAATGGATTAAATTCATTTTTTTCCTCAAAATTCTACACACAACACCCCATAATGACGTGAAAAAAGTTTTTGAGATTTTTGCAAATTTATTAAAAATAAAAAACCTGAGAAATCACATGTACATAAGTATTCACAGCCTTTGCTCAATACTTTGTTGATGCACCTTTGGCAGCAATTACAGCCTCAAGTCTTTTTGAATATGATGCCACAAGCTTGGCACACCTATCTTTGGGCAGTTTCACCCATTCCTCTTTGCAGCACCTCTCAAGCTCCATCAGGTTGGATGGGAAGCGTCGGTGCACAGCCATTTTCAGATCTCTCCAGAGATGTTCAATCGGATTCAAGTCTGGGCTCTGGCTGGGCCACTCAAGGACATTCACAGAGTTGTCCTGAAGCCACTCCTTTGATATCTTGGCTGTGTGCTTAGGGTCGTTGTCCTGCTGAAAGATAAACCGTCGCCCCAGTCTGAGGTCAAGAGCGCTCTGGAGCAGGTTTTCATCCAGGATGTCTCTGTACTTTGCTGCATTCATCTTTCCCTCTATCCTGACTAGTCTCCCAGTTCCTGCCGCTGAAAAACATCCCCACAGCATGATGCTGCCACCACCATGCTTCACTGTAGGGATGGTATTGGCCTGGTGATGAGCGGTGCCTGGTTTCCTCCAAACGTGACGCCTGGCATTCACACCAAAGAGTTCAATCTTTGTCTCATCAGACCAGAGAATTTTGTTTCTCATGGTCTGAGAGTCCTTCAGGTGCCTTTTGGCAAACTCCAGGCGGGCTGCTATGTGCCTTTTACTAAGGAGTGGCTTCCGTCTGGCCACTCTACCATACAGGCCTGATTGGTGGATTGCTGCAGAGATGGTTGTCCTTCTGGAAGGTTCTCCTCTCTCCACAGAGGAACTCTGGAGCTCTGACAGAGTGTCCATCGGGTTCTTGGTCACCTCCCTGACTAAGGCCCTTCTCCCCCGATTACTCAGTTTAGATGGCCGGCCAGCTCTAGGAAGAGTCCTGGTGGTTCTGAACTTCTTCCACTTACGGATGATGGAGGCCACTGTGCTCATTGGGACCTTCAAAGCAGCAGAAATCTTTCTGTAACCTTCCCCAGATTTGTGCCTCGAGACAATCCTGTCTCGGAGGTCTACAGACAATTCCTTTGACTTCATGCTTGGTTTGTGCTCTGACATGCACTGTCAACTGTGGGACCTTATATAGACAGGTGTGTGCCTTTCCAAATCATGTCCAATCAACTGAATTTACCACAGGTGGACTCCAATTAAGCTGCAGAAACATCTCAAGGATGATCAGTGGAAACAGGATGCACCTGAGCTCAATTTTGAGCTTCATGGCAAAGGCTGTGAATACTTATGTACATGTGATTTCTTAGTTTTTTATTTTTAATAAATTTGCAAAAATTTCAAAAAAACTTTTTTCACATTGTCATTATGGGGTGTTGTGTGTAGAATTTTGAGGAAAAAAAATAATTTAATCCATTTTGGAATAAGGGTGTAACATAACAAAATGTGGAAAAAGTGAAGCGCCGTGAATACTTTCCGGATGCACTGTATTTACACCCCATTTTACATGTTTACACACTATTGTAAAAACTGTTACAAATAGGTTCAAAACCAAATATAACAAAATGTTACTGTAAATTAGACTGCAGTTTGCTACATCCACATCTAGAAATAAAAATAAAAAAGCAAAACTCCTAATTGGGACAAACAACACTGAGCACCTGATTTTATTCCTTGATGGCCTCTATGAAAGACTTGTGAGGAAATGGGGCAGGTGAGGCAGAATCCAGAAGGTTTTGTAATTGTAAGGGACGATATTGTGTTTCTTGAAGAATATTGAAGCATTTCTGATTAATTTCTGTGACATATACTGTGAGGAAGCACAATCCATGCATTAAGAAGTGGCCTTTTTGTTTTAAACGGATCTTGTTTTTTTCCGAATAAATAACATACCATCAATGAAAGACAATGTTGCTACATATTGTTATGCTTTCTGTTGTTAGTGATTTTTATGATCATTATATAATGAGTTCTGGTACCAGAGTTTTGTGTTTTGGTTGCATTAGTGCATTTTGGATGTGAGTAACTGTTGAGTGCCGAGCTGCATGTAAAGACAACTGTCTGAACAGAGTTGTAAATGTGAACTATAGAGAAATGTGGGTTACCAAGTGTAAAAAACTGTGATAATTTCTTTCTATAATGATATAGAAATGCCCAGTGTTAATTACTGTTAATTGTTAATTACTGATGTTATGACTTTGCTTTAGAAATCTCAGAGCTCACAGATTAAACAGGTAAGTAGTTTTATTATGACTAACCCTAACCCTAACCCTTAGCTCTGGT
This sequence comes from Enoplosus armatus, assembly GCF_043641665.1. Taxonomy (NCBI): domain Eukaryota; kingdom Metazoa; phylum Chordata; class Actinopteri; order Centrarchiformes; family Enoplosidae; genus Enoplosus; species Enoplosus armatus. Next base: position 49,934 of record NC_092197.1, read on the forward strand.
TAGTTTAATTACTGTAGTTTTATTTTCCTGATAGTATAGTTTCTGCTCAGTTAAATTAGATTTTTTACTCTTGTCTCTTGGGGTGGAGCTCTCTCTGCTTTGGTTTCCACTGAAGGTGTGGATGAATTTGGCAAAGGCTCCCTTCCTCTCCATCAGCTCTATGTAGGAACCCATCTCTGAGATCTGACCCTCCTCCATCACCAGGACCAGGTCTGCTTTAGACAGGAAACTGAGACTGTGAGTTACCAGCACCCGGGTCTAAAAAAACACATCAACACACACATTACAAGGATTTTTAAACAACAAGATCACTAACATCACAAGGTTTAAATGGGACTTTAGTCAGGACAGTACCAAGGCCGACAGTAGCCGTAACCACCTCAACCAGGAATCTCCTGCTGGTGCTGAAGTCTGGTCTGAAAGATTTTAGAGTGCAAAATGCAGTACACTCCTCAGTCCAGGTGTCAGGGTTCTTCTGGTCATTGTTGGTCAGAGCACTGAGTGGGGATGCAGTGGTTGCAAACTGGGGCACAAATCACCAGCAACCACTCAGCCAGTCCCCAAAAGCACTGTACCTCCTTCTTTGGTGGAGGTAAAATAAGATAATCCTTTATTAATCCCTCAGTGGGGAAATTTGCATTGTTACAGCAGCATACAGGATAGTGCAATAGTAGAGATATAAGTAAATCAAAGAAAAAAAATCAAGATACAATAAATAAAAACAATAAAGACCGTTATAAAAAGCTACTGAAACTACAAAACAACTATAATTTACAAATTATTACAATTATTATTATTATTAATAATATTATTATTAGAGACATGTAGATATTGCACCATTCATTATACAATCAGAAATATTGAGTGTGGCTTGTCCATTTCGGTGGGTGTGGTCTACTGGGAGAAGTGCTGATTATAGAGCCTGACTGCAGCCAGGAGGAAAGACCTGCGGTATCTCTCCTTCACACGCGGGTGAAGCAGCCTGTCACTGAAGCAGCTGCCCAGTGCTGCCAGAGTGTCCTGCATGGGGTGGGACATGTTCTCCCTCAGGGATGATAGCTTAGCCATCATTTGCCTTTCTCCCACCACTTCCACTGAGCTTAGGGGGCATCCCAGAACAGAGCTGGCCTTCCTAATCAGTCTGTCCAGTTTCTTCCTCCATAAAAGATGGCTGATGCCACCACAGAGTCACAGAGGGTCTTCAGGAGTGCCCCCTGCACTCCAAAAGACCTGAGTCTCCTGAGCAGATAGAGTATGCTCTGGCCTTTCTTGTACAGTGCAATTGTGTTGTCAGTCCATTCTAGTTTATTTTTCAGGTGAACACCCAGCTACTTGTAAGATTTCACCATTTCAATGTCCATTCTCTGGATGTTCACTGGTGTGGGAAGGGTGTGTTTGCACAGGCAGAAGTCCACCACTATCTCTTTTCCCTGCGTTGATGTGGAGGCGGTTCTGCCGGCACCAGTCCACAAAGTCCTGGGTCAATTCTCTGTATTCCTTGTCATCCCCATCTGTGATGAGGCCAACAATTGCATAAAGTCATCAGAGAACTTTTGCAGGTAGCAGTTGGCAGAGTTGTGCGTGAAGTCTGCAGTGTAGAGGGTGAAGACGAAGGGAACCAGGACCGTTCCCTGTGGGGCCCCCATGCTGCAGACAACCATGTCGGAGTCACAGTCCCGTATCCACCCCTTTGCGCTCCAACTTGTCCCTCAGAAATGAGGGCTGTATGGTGTTAAAGGCACTGGAGAAATAAAAAAAAACATGATTCTCACAGTGCTCCCAGCCTTTTCCATGTGAGTGACTGATCTGTGTAGGAGGTAGACGACAGCGTCATCCACCCCAATGCCAGGTTGGTAAAGGACCAGCCTCTCCAGGGTCTTCATCAGGTGCGATGTCAGTGCCACCGACCTGTGGGTATTGGGCAGGAAGTGCAGTGAGTGTGAAGGGTGGCTGTGAGCTGACTGTTGTGGTAAGGGAGGAGAAGGTGGGGGTGGGGCAGTATGCAGGGGGTGCAGACAATGGAGGCTGCAGCAGAGTGGACTGGGCCAGGGGGTGGGAAAATGCCTGATCAAATCTATTGAAGAAGACGTTCAGATCATTCACCCATGCCCGGCCCCCCACAGGCTGGGAATTGGGTTCCCTATAACCAGAGATGGTTTTAAGGCCCTTCCAGACTCCACTGATGTTGTTCTGCTGCAGCTGATCCTCCATCTTCCTCCTGTAGCTGTTTTTACCGTCCCTGATCCTCCACTTCAGTCCCTTCTGCACGTTCTTCAGCTCCTCCTTGTTTTCAGACTTAAAAGCCCTCTTCTTTTCCTTGAGGAGAGCCTTTATGTCCAGGGTAATCCAGGGTTTCTTGTTGGAAAAACACTGCACAGTCCTGGTGGGTACGGTATTCTCCACACAGAAGTTAATATAGTCCGTTATGCAGTGTGTGAGACTGTCAATGTCCCCCCCATGAGGATCACAAAGTACTTCCCACACCGTTGTGTCAAAACAGTTCCACAAAACCTTGTCAGCTTCTCGGACCATCTTTTCACTGTGCAAGAGACAGCTGGCTGCCTGAGTACCAGGGCTTTGTACACAGGCCGGAGGTGCACCAGGTTGTGATCAGATCTTCACAGGGGAGGGAGGGGTGATGAGTTATATGCCTCCTTGATGTTGGCATAAAACAAGTCCAGCATCTTATTGTCTCTTGTGCGGCATGTGACATACTGGGTGAAAGTGGGCAGAGTGCAGGACGGAAAGGCATGGTTAAAGTCCCCAGAAATAAGAAGGAGGGCATGGGGGTGCTGTGGATGACATCACAGGCCACATCAGCATCAGCAGAGGGGGGAATATACGCCACTATCGTGATAACATGCGTGAATTCCCTCGGTAGATAGTATGGTCTCATGCTAACAGCTAACAACTCAGTGTCCTTACTGCAGAGTTGTTCTTTAATAGTGATGTGCCCTGAGTTACACTATCTATCATTAACAAACATCCTCCTCCTTTCCTCTTACCACTCTCCTTAGTCCTGTCCGCCCGCATCAGCTGGAAACCGTCCAGCGTGGCGTGGGTATCCGGGGTTAGCGGTGTTAGCCATGTCTCCGTAAACACCATAATGCTATACTCCCAGTATGCTATACTCCCCTCTGTTGAGGGTCAATCCAGGGTTCTCAGTCTTTCCAAAGACTTGTCTTAGATGCTGGACATGTTCTACCCATGTGATGCTGAAAATGACAACATTGTCATGGTAGGATGCACAGGTTTTTTTCCCAACCCTGGAGGACTAGCAGCCTCTGCACCATGTAGTCTAAAAGTGAACTGGAAGAGTCCAGCTGGTGTGCCAAATGCTGTTTACGGTCTGCTTGATGGCAGAGGCACTTGCTAATACCACAGGTCAAGAGTTGGGATGTACATAGTGGACCCAATCATCTCAAGCAACTCGTTGATCCTTAGCATGGGGATATGCATTGAACCTTGAGATGGATTTAATCTTTCTGGAGTAAATGCAGATTTGCAGGGAACCATCCGTCGTGAAAACAATGATGACCAGACTGTACCATTTAGAGTTGGATGACTCAGTCACCCACAACAACAACATGGCCTCCACCTCCTGCCGAAGCCTTTCCACCAGCTGCAGTAGAATAGGGATGTTGATAGATTGGATGGTCATTGTTCAGGCAAATAACATGCTCAATGAGTGTTGTTCTGCCAGGATTAGCAGTGAACAGTGATGGTGCTTCCTAAAAAAAGGAACACCTGTATCCACCTTTTCTTTCACATCCACTTCCTTCACAAAGAGGGCAACCTCAGGAGCCTGGGTAGGTTGTTCCTTTCTCTTCACAGGTCTGTTTCTTTTTGTCTGGATGCATTTTGTAGGTGACAGGGCTCATCTTCCAGCTGATGATGTAAGGCCTCTGTCATTTGGCCAGCAGCTTGCTGTTGGAGGATGGAAGGAGCACAAGCACCTTTTGATCTGTCTGGAAATCATGATGCCATGTCTGCAAGTTTTCTGTGTCTTATGTGCCAAACGCAGGTTCACCTATGCCTCCTCCTTGTATCTCGCAAATCGGTCCCTCATCTCCAGCACATACTGCACCCCCCCTCTGTTACTGGATGTGGTGGCAGGTGCTTCCCTGCCCTTCTGGGGTAGGTTCAATGGCCCCTGAATGTCCCAGCCATACAGCAACCAGGTTAAACCCTGGGTCTGGTCAAAGTTTGTGGTCAGCCCATCAGTCTGTGGATGATGTGGAGTGGTCTGGATTGCAGTTATGCCTAGCTACTTGAGTAAAAGCTTCATTAGCCTGGAGGTGAAATTTATACCCTGACCAGTGAGGATCCCAGCTGGATCAAGGCATGTTGAACAGCTGGAGCAGTGATGGTGTGTAGTGGGAAGGCCTCTGGAAAGTAGGTGGCAAAGTCACATAAAACCAGGATGTATTGGTGGACTCGGCTGCTCTTTACGGACCAACAATGTTCATGGCAACCCGCCAGGAAGGGGTGGAGATGATAGGGAGTGGTTGTAGGAGAGTTTGATCACAATGAGGGACTCAGGTACAGTTCTGCAGATAACCTACAGGGTCTCACCTTGTCTTTGAGGAGTCCTCTGGATCCAATGACTCGATCAAAGATGTGTTGTCCTACATGAGCATCAACAGCAGACAGCGGGTCGTCCAGCAGATAAACATCTGACTTCCTGTAGACGGCCCGAGCCAGACTTATCCTTTGCTTCTGACCTCCAGACAGGTTCAAACCCTGCAGTCAGTAAATACATAATCAATAAAAAATAAGCAAAATACAGTCAAACGTGCAACATTAAATAGTAATATTAACAAACAGTCAGAAATAAATAGTCAGAGCATCCATATTTAGTTGAACCATCAGCCTTCTTGTCAACAGACCAGACAGACTGGGGTTGGGTTGCTGTGGACAGATCCTAACCCCTGGGGGGGGGGGGGCATTGGTACCTTCTCCCCAATCTCAGTGCTGTCTCCAGCAGGCAGGATGTCCAGATCCGGCAGCAGAGCACAGGCTTCCAGCACACGATGGTACCAGCTCTCCTTCCTCTCTCCACAAAACAAAATGTTGTCCTTCAGAGAGGCGTTCTGGATCCAGGCCTGCTGGGGGACGTAGGCCACTGAACCCTGTACCGCCACAATCAGAATAACCTTTATTGTCATTGAGGATTCTGCTATAAAATACATAAATTCGGCAGACAAATCTTTATAGTCTTTTATATATACAGTATAGTCTTTAACATGATGATCATATTTTATCTTGGTGGGTTTGGCCTGGTCTCTGCTATGTTTATTTTCATCAGAAATAACCAACAGAGGATTAGGGTTAGGTTCTGAAAGGAGCCATTGTTTGTTTTCTGTTTACTGTAACAGTAGATCAAATGTTGTGTTATTAGTGTTTCAATAAAACCTCTTTTCTCTGAAATAAACTTTAAGGCAGTCATGGTATGGAGATAAATATGTTATAAAGAACTGGATAACAGACTTCAATAAATGGCGTCCATTCATTAGAGGGAAAGTTGTTCAGTCAGCACAAACGCAAAAAAGTTTTTGTCTGTCTTGTTGTGTGGGCCACTGCACATGCTCATTAGTATTTCTCTCCCTGGCTCCACTCCTTGAGATGACATCACACACAGAAAAAATAACTTTCGGCGACAGAAAAGTTTTATAAAAACTAAACCTCCACAGTCTGAATATCAATAATAATAAAAGTTGTTTGTTGTCACCTTAATGGAGACAGAGCCACACCTCCTCTCCATCTCTCCCAACATGGCCGACAGCAGAGATGACTTCCCTGAGCCAACATGGCCAACCACGGCTACTAAGGAGCCCGTCTTCACCTTCATGTTGATCCTCTGAAGACACGGTTGCCCGTCATCGGTCCAGGAGAAGGACCCCCCCTCAATCACCACACCATCTCCTTCTGAAGACAGAACATGGTTCCACATGGTTCCATGACACAAAAGGGCTGTTTTGCAAGATATTATAAACCCGGAGCAATAATAGTTATGGTAATCATGATATAGATCAGAAACATAAATTTCTCAATCAAAAACTGATGCAGCAAATTATCACACCTTCACTTCATTGAAATGAGTATACAGGTATTTCTGATGATTTGTAAAAAGCAGTATAGCACTAAGCCTACAACTGGCAGTCGATCCATGATAGTTTGGGCTGTGTACAAGGGCAGGTTGATCCATTTAAATCCCCGGCTCCTCCCCCACCCACTTTCTCTCTGCTCTTCAAGTGCCTTTCCCTGCGACGTATGCTGTTATGCAATACACATTACGTAATACCAAGGGCAAGTGAATGAGGGGAAGTGGAACTACTAATGAAACACATCAAGTCACCTATAGATAATGAGATTGTCATGTCTATACATTTATGAATAAAATAAATAGATTTCTGTAAGTGGCCAAACAATAAAACAAATACAACCCTAACCCTAACCCTAAGATAAGATAAAATAAACCTTTATTGATCACCAGAGGAGAAATTAACACAATTCATTTTAATTCTTTCAAAATCTCAAAAACATTAAAACTCATCATTAAACCTTCAAGACTTGTTTCATTCAAAAGAAAAAACTGATATTTTCTCTTTCAGTATGAAGCCAGACTAAGGCTAAGTTTTGCCCTGCTTCCAATCTTTGTGCTAAGCTAGGCTTGCAGTTTCAGTGCTGGACACAGGTGATACTGATTTCTGTCTTCATGAGTTGGACAGGTGTGTGTGTGTGTGTGTGTGTGTGTGATGTCATACCTCTGCTATTAGGGAGTCTCTCCACGTTATCGGTCTTCAGTTCATCAAAGTACAGAAAGTTTCTCAGACGTCTGAGCGAGACGATGGCCTGATCATAAAAAATAGATCCATTATAGAAACATTAAACACTCATCAGTCATCTGACATTTTACCAAAGAGACAAGTACAACAGACACCAGAGGAGCAGGTAGAGTGTTTCTCAGACAGTTAACCATTCAATACTTATTACTAAGTTGTACAATTATAATCTTTCATACACATTAAATTGGATTAAATCATATCTGTCCGACAGCACTCAGTGTTTTCAGGTAAGTAACGTACTGTTTCCCATTGTACAACAGGAGTGTGTACTCTGGGAGCACCACAAGGCTCCACACTAGGGCCACTGTTACTTAGTTTGTACATGAACAATCTTTATGTCAGAGACACTGATGGGCTGCTCAGCTGTCTCAGTGAGGAAAACAATAACAACGTAATTCACAAATAAGCACAGGATTCTCCCAAATAGGGTAAAAACAAAGAATGTGGATGGGGTTATGATGAGGTTGGCGTATCCAAGATGGCGCCGCGGATGGCTGCCTCGGTCTGTTGGAGCGCATTGTTTTGCCTTGTTTTGTTTGTAAACAGTGTTTTTTGTTTTGGTTCACGGAGCTCTTTCACCAGAGGAGAGCTCATGAACATCAGGGGAACAACTCCAGTGGATTTGTTTCCCGAATTTCTTGCACCTTTAACTCTTTTATGGGACATTCTGGTCAAAGGTGCTCTCACCTTCGCAGCTCTACGTCGACGTAGAGGGAAACGTGCCAGTGCGCTCGTGCGTCTTCGTTAGAGATATTTCTCTCTAACGTGCACTCACTGGGGAATAAGATGGACGAACTCCAGCTGCTGATGAGGAGAAACAAGGACTTTTATTCATCTGCTGTTTTGTGCTTCACGGAGACATGGCTGGGGTAAAGAACTCCCGACGCGGCGCTGCAGCTGGACGGATTCCAGCTACTCCGAGCGGACCGCGACGCGCACCTCTCCGGCAAAACAAAGGGTGGAGGTATTTGTTTTTACATCAACAGCAGCTGCTGTAACGGCGTGACAGTGATCCGACGGCATTGCTCTCCTTCCCTGGAAACTTTTTTCATAAACTGTAAACCCTACTACTCCCCCCGTGAGTTCACTTCATTCATTCTGGTCGGTGTTTACATTCCACCGGAGGCCAACGTGCAGGACGCACAGCGCGCACTCACCGACCAGATACTGGAAGCGGAGCGGACCAACCCGGACTCCTTAGTTATTGTCCTCGGTGACTTTAACAAAGGTAACCTCAGACATGAACTCCCAAAATACAAACAGTTTATTAAATGCCCCACCAGGGAGGGGAACACTCTGGATCACTGTTACACCACAGTCAGTAACGCTTTTCACGCCGTCACCCGCGCTGCACTGGGACACTCTGACCACGACATGGTCCACCTGATTCCCGCATACAGGCAGAAATTAAAACTTTCTAAGCCTGTTGTGAGAACTTCGAAGAAGTGGACCAGTGAAGCTGCAGAGGACCTGAAGGCGTGTTTGGACTGTACTGACTGGGATGTTTTCAGGACTGCTACCAACAGTCTGGATGAGTACACAGAGGCTGTGACTTCATATATCAGCTTCTGTGAGGACTGCTGTGTACAAACTCGGACCACGGTGAGTTACAACAACGACAAACCCTGGTTCACAGCAAGACTGCGACAGTTGAGGTTGGAAAAGGAAGAGGCGTTTAAGAGTGGCAACAGAGCAGAGTTTAAGGAAGCCAAGTACAAGTTTAGCAAGGCGGTGAGGGAAGCTAAACGACTGTACTCTGAGAGACTACAAGACCAGTTCTCCTCCAACGACTCTGCTTCTGCGTGGAGGGGGCTCAGGCAGATCACCAACTACAAGCCAAGAGCCCCCAACTCTGCTAACGACCGACGCCTCGCCAACAGCCTCAACGACTTCTACTGTCGCTTTGAAAGACAATGGGACAGTCCTGACACCATCCCCCACACCATCACCCACCAGCTCCAGCCCAACAGCCCCAACCCCCTCATCACACCTGGGGCTGAACTCTCACACCTCTTACCACCACAGCTGCCCCCCACAGTGCCCCCCACTCCTCCAGCATCGACACCTCTGTCTGTCCTTGAAAGAGATGTGAACAGACTCTTCAAGAGACAAAACCCGCGAAAAGCTGCTGGACCAGACTCCATCTCCCCATCCTGCCTGAAGCGCTGCGCCGATCCGCTGTCTCCGGTGTTCACGGACATCTTCAACACCTCACTGGAGACATGCCACGTGCCAGCCTGCTTCAAGGCCTCCACCATCATCCCCGTCCCCAAAAAAACAGGGCCCACAGGATTGAATGACTACAGACCCGTCGCCCTGACCTCTGTGGTCATGAAATCATTTGAACGCCTGGTCCTGTCCCACCTCAAATCCATCACAGACCCTCTGCTGGACCCCCTGCAGTTCGCCTACAGAGCCAACAGGTCTGTAGACGACGCTGTCAACCTGGCTCTACACTTCATCCTCCAGCACCTGGACTCCGCAGGATCCTATGCCAGGATCAAGGACAGACGCAGACTGCAGCGTATCATCCGCTCTGCAGAGAGGGTGATCGGCTGCAACCTCCCATCTCTTCAGGACCTGTACTCCTCCAGGACCCTGAGGAAAGCAGGGAAGATCGCTGCCGACCCCTCCCACCCCAGACACCATCTGTTCGACCCCCTCCCCTCTGGCAGGAGGCTGCGGTCCATCAGGACCAAAACACAAAAACAGTTTCTTCCCCTCTGCAGTCAACCTGACGAACTTACATTGACCCCCCCCGAACACAAACACTACTTATACGTTATATTTACGTACATTACCCCTGTCCCCCCTGCGTTAACGCACCCACCCCCTACTGGACAATTTACCTGGACACTTTACTTTATTCTGGTCACTGCACTGTTGTTATTTATCTTATCTTATTTTTATTTTTATTCTTATTTTAGCTTTTATATTCTACTTATTTGTTATCAAAACAATAGCACCTTCAGACCACAGCAAATTCCTAGTAATGTATGTTACTTGGCAATAAACAGTTTCTGATTCTGATTCTGAGGTCTCCATCTCTGAGGTTCAAAAAGCACATCAAGATTATGAGACACACTGAATTGCTGTGTTTAAACATATCATAAAATCCTGTTGTGTTTATTTGTACTGTAACAGCGTTTGAAAACTGCTTCCTATGACTTCCCAGTTGAAGAAGCTGCACTCGGCTATAGGATTTTCAGTCGAACTCCACTGGTCCTCATTCATTGGCTGAGAGGCCACCACTTCTACTTATTGACACTGTTTAACCAATCAACAGCCAGATTTATCCAGGGGGACCGCCGCTGACCAATCAGAGCCCTGCATGTCACAGTACTTTCAGGTGTGTTATTTCCACTTATTTTTATTCTAAGCTTCAAATCTCTTTGAGTAACGAATGATTTCCACCACATTAAGTAGATACTAACGATTTAAGAATCACACTTAAAATTACATTTAAAAATAGTTTTGTCAACAGTCTGTACTGAAGAAACCGTAAGAACTGTAGATTATCCAGAATAACTGTAAATGTAATGTAAATTTAAAAAATATTTTTCTCTCCTCGACTTCACTGAGGTGGAGGCAGAAATGACAGACATCTCTAGAGGGAAGAAAGAAAATTTGTTTTTTGCAATTTTAAAATCTTGACTTGGTTGAACAGAGGTTTCTCATCAGCTGTGACTTGCCTGCATGGTGGTGCTCATGGCGAAGGGAAGCTGACTCAGAGGAGTTTTCAGGATGTTGATGAGAGCAACAGAAACAAAAATTTTCTGAGCATCCAGAATGTTTCGCTCATCTATCAACACGTAAACTCCAAACACTGAAAAGGCAATCTGATCAGAAAAGATGAGAAGAAGATGTTATGTTATCTGTTAACATAACATCACACTTATTTAAGTTCATCAGGGAGAAAAGAAGGTGGGTGAAACATAATAAAACAATAAACTGAGTTCTTGAAGAGGGTTTATAGTTTAGATTCATGTCAGTTGGACCAACAGAGGCCTGTACTATGAAGCAGGATTTGGTGTTAGCGGGGTAACTTCAGGGTTAACCCCGGGTTTTCAGAACTGTATTTGGCTTTGTTTTCTTCATTTGTAAAATATGCCACTCTGCTGCCAGTAGACGTGTCCATGTTTGTGATTGGACAGATGCTGCAAACACCACCCCTTTTATGTGAACATGCTCATGGTTAGATGACTCACCAAGTTGATAACCAAAGTCAAGTGACTGCGGTTGTTAGGTTTAGTGAAGCCAGATAACGAAAAGATATCCTGGGTATATTGAACTTGCTTCGTAGTACAGGCCTCTGGAAACATGTTGATAAAAACATCTGAAACCAGTTCAGTCAGTTCTGATTGGCTGGCAGATGTCCATTAAAATCAAATAACAGGAAACCTCAAACAAACAGCTGGTTAACAGCTGTGGGCTTTGGAGTGACTGGTCTGAAACCAGGCCAGGCGCCAGGATGAAGTAACTGAGGGGACTGTTCAAAATTGCAAGGGGGCAATGGGTTAATTTTTTTCATAAACTAAAACTAATTGATTTAACTATGCAATAACCTCAAAAGGCTAAATAACAACAACATAAGGCTACTGTTTCAAAATCAAAGAATACATTTATTAAGAGCAGTCATATAAGAACGTAGCACTAGCAGAGCACTGAATATGTTTTTAATTTATGAACAATTCTCTATCATAATCAGCATGGGGGGAGCGAGTAGAAACAGCTGTTCTCTCTCTCTCTTTCTCTTAGCAGCAGACTAAGAGACCAAACTAAGTGACGTGTTCTGTCTGTCTGTCTGTCTCTCTGTCGATCTCTGCTCCGTGTCAGTACTGTGGACAACGCAGCATACACCTATGCAAATAGCCTAAAATTATACTGGCAAAGGATTTTTCTATAGATACATAAAGCTTAAACAGAGGGGGCAAAAAATACAACGATTTTCAATGTTTCAGAGAGTTTAAAAATCACCAGACATTAGTCTGAGCCAGACTGAGGTTTACCTGACCAGACATGAATCTGAGTCTACCTCAGTCTGACTCAGACTAATGTCTGGGCAGGTAAACCTCAGTCAGACATTAGTCTGTGTAACCAGACCAGAAGCTCTCTAGTTATGTCTGGACCGGGCAGGTGTGAGATTCACCAGGAAGGAGGAGGAGTTGAAGGAAGCCAGAGAGATGGAGTGGAGGATCTGAGATTTCTTCAGGGCGTTGAGCTCTCCATCTCTCAGGATGCCAACACGTCGCAGGAAAGCTTCCTCCCAGGCGTAAAACTTCAGGATCTTCACACCACTCAGGATTTCATTCATCAGTTTGATCCGACCGTCCATGAACTTCATCTGAACCTCCTGAGAAGCAAAATGTTGTTTAGCTTTTAACCAGTCAATCCAGCACAGAAAATATTCAAACTCAGGAAGTAAAGACCAACTACATTCCCTCCAGGTATCTGATACAACACAATGAAACAGTTCTTTCACCTGCAGTTTGCCTCTCATTTTAGCGATGAATCCATTCAGAGGGAAGATCAGAAAAACAGCAGTGATACCAGCGAGAGCAGAGGGACCAAGGAGCTGTCAATCAATCAATTAATCACAGAGATTCTGTCAACCAATAACAAAGAGGTTGTCATGATGGTGTCACAACTCATCAATACTCCCTTTCTCATTAAATATATATATATGATATAAATGACTACAACTGAAGCTGAATGAGTGTGATTCATGACACAACAAACACAGCAAACACAACAGACACAACAAACACAACAGACATAATAAACACAACAGGCACAGAAGACAGAACAGACACAACAAACACAACAGACACAATAAACTCAACAGGCACAGAAGACACAACAGATACAACAGACACAACAAACAGCAAACACAACATACATACATGTGATGTGTTTATGATGTGTTCATGATGCCAGGTTTTTTTTTTACCTGCCACAGGAAGTAAAAGCAGAGTGCGATCTCGATGGGAGTGACCCAAATACAGTTGAAATAAACTACAAAGTCCATCAACTTCTGAGTGTCGGCTGAAACAAGATTAATGATTTCTCCTAAATTACACCGTTGCCGAGCTGCACTGCTGATCAGCAGACACTGAGGATTCAAACACAGAAAACTTTATTGACTTCACTGCTGATCAGAAGTTGGATGAGCACAAACACACTCTGAAATGAAATCAAGTTGAATTCCAGTGATTTTCCTCCTCAGCATGTTTCTTGGTGTTGGGGAGTAGCCTCCAACTGTGTGATGTCACTTGAGTCAGCGTTGGTTGGGGCTGAAGACTACAACTTTGAAAATCTGTCTGTCAATCGTCTTGGGCGGTGCTAAGCCCAGGATGCAGCGATGGTGCCGTTGCAAAATAGTGACGGGGGAACTTGTTTTGATGGAACATTTGTACGTGGGGAGGCGAGCCCTGGCATTAAAATGGTTAAATCCCCGCTAAAGAAAAAAGCACATAAAATAGTAAACAATGTATGTAGACTATGTGATTTTACAACTTTTACTGTTAAATAAGACAAACACCTTGATAATCGGTGTCCTAGAGGTGAAGCCAACCTATACTTTTGCTCTGGAGGAGCTCACTGGACCCGTTAAAACCACAGACTTTGAAAACAGTAGCAGTTAGTGGAAGGGTTACATCCTACATCCTTTGAGCCAGACTACATTGTTGGTAATGTAGGTGCCAGGTTTTGACGCAGAAGAAGAATGTGTCGAATAAAAAAGGGGATACCTCTGATTCTGCTGCATTGATTTTGATCCTTTTTATTTAAAACTGTCCATTGTGAGTCTGACAGTGTTACTGGAGTAAGATGATCTGTGGAGGACTGTTTTAATCTACAGAACACCATGAGCCTCTCAATTCAATTCATTTCAATTCAATTCAATTCAAAGGGCGTTATTGGCATGAAAGTTTCAAGAACAATGTTGCCAAAGGATCAAAATATAATTTGTCCAAATATTTGAACAGCAGTAACATGAACATGTACACAACATTAAACAATATCTCAACAGTACTCCTTTAATCTACAGAACAAACACCAATACAGATCAGAAGTCTTTTGATTTCAAGTTTTCAAAGAAACATAATGAAATATATTTTTACTGACATGTTTTAACTGAGGTACTGTCTGTTTGTCTCTCCCTCTGAGTGCATTTTTGTATTTTTCAGCAGTGCTACTTCTCTTATTTTTATCAATATCTATGCTCCAGCCAATGGTGCAGAGAGGAAGTTATTATTAGAAAAGAAACAAATGGTTGAGGCAGCTAGTCCACTCTCATGGTCTGGTGTATGTGTAGAGAAGGCAGACTCCAGGTAGTACACATGGTGCTTTTGATTTTGAAAATGTGTTTAATTTTGCCAGTTGGTTTTACTGATCATTCCCTGCTTCTATGTCATGTTTTATCAGAAACGTTTTACCTATAAGTGCATATTGGCATTTTAACTCAGTTTTAACTTTTGATAAAAGGTTTAGGGGTGCTCTTTTTTATTTATGGACTGCTTTTAGACAGAGGAAGAGTAATTTTACCTGTCTTAGACAGTGGTGGGACCATGGAACGACTAAAATTAAACTCTTGTGCCAGCAGCACACACCCAATGTTACACAAGACTAATATTGTGGACTTAGAAACAATGAGTGAGTAAATCCTCAAATCTAAAAGAAATGGCTTTAGGTTCACTGCCACTGTCCTGCGGTAGGGCTGTTATTGCATTCTTACCAAAAAAGGGCAACCTGCAGGACATCAAGAACAGATGCCATGTGTCTCTCCTCTGCACGGATTACAAAATCCTGTCCCAGGCCTTAGCCAACAGGCTGAGAGAAGCTATAGAACAGGTCCTCCATCAGGACCTAGTCAGCGGATGTAGGCTGTTTGGAGGGTTAGGGTTAGGGGTCCGACTACAATACACAAGCATGCAGACCGTCTACTGTCCAGGTACTGATACACACACACACACACACACACACACACACACATACAGTCTTTATGAATTGTACCTTTTCTTTTTTAATCTCATTATTACTTGACTGCAATAAGTACTGCAATACTGCAGTATTGTTTTTGTGTCATTCATGCCAATAAAGCATATTGAATTGAATTGAGACTCACTGAGTTCTTCACTTTTTTAACTCATGATTTCAGTCTGTTTGGTGAAAAGTTCTTTAACACCAGTTTTATTTTGTGTGCAGGTTATAAAAAGACGAACCAAATGAAGTGAGTAGTGGTAGCTACTGAATTTTCTCTCAGGAGAAGCTGAACTGGCTGCGTATGTCAGCACAAGAAACAAAATAGAGGACAGGGCAGGTCAGGAGGCCATATCAGTCTCTGTCACATCAGGTTTTAAACAACTGTGGTGTTACGGGGACATAATTTGCATAATTTGTTAATGATGAATAATTTCATTTGCATGCAATTGCATGTTTTTAGTTTGTTAGGATTAGTACTATGAAGGAATTTTACTGATGTGTATGGAAATATGCCCAATGTGATAATAAGTATCTCAAATCTGTCTGTCTCTGTCTCTGTCTCTCAGGCTGTCATTACCTTCCTGTAGACGAGTCTGTTACCTTCCTGTAGACGAGTCCCATGACGGCAGTCTTCAGTCTCATGCCAACAGTGAAGCAGTGAAACATGTACTGATGATGGAGGAGAGACTGCAGACAGGACAGCAGGAAGAGCAGCGAAGCGAACAGGAAACCTTTCCAAATCTCAGCATCTTTATCTCGCATGAAGGCCAGCAGCAAGCTGACAACAACAACAAACAATAAAAACATTTCACAAATTCTCAGTTAACCCTCCCTGACACTCAGTTGACCTCTCTGACTCTCACCTGAGCACCTGCGGAACAGCAAACATGAAAACATCATGTAGGAGGAGACACAGCGTCCCACACAGGAAATACAGCCCGAAGCTCCGCCCCAAAGCACACAGGAGGAAGAGGCCATAGCCCCGCCCCTTCCCGTTCTTCCTTAGCAGCCGCGTTTTTTCTGTTGGCACGGCAGAACCACCGGACCAGGACCGGGAATGAAGTGGTCCAGAATCAGCAGGTTCCTCCCTGCAGAACATCAAAACAAACAAACGGGTACGATGAACTTTGGGGGGAGGGACCTGTACTCATCAGCTATACCCACTTACCCCTGAGGGTCGCAGGAGGGCTGCACCCAATCCCAGCTGATATCGGGCAAGAGTACACCTGAACAGGTTACCAGTCAATCCCAGGGCTGACACATAGAGACTGACAACCAATCACGCTCACATTCACCATTTTATATGAGATCATGGTTATGGTCAAATGGTCTTTTTAGCTTACGAAGGTTACTAACTGTGTGTGCTTCAGCTTGTCTTATGTCCTTTAACATGGGGTAAACTGGACCATCCTTTATCAATGAAAAGGAGATAATGCCGTCCTACAATTCCTTTCGGCAACAATATTTAAAGCAACCACAGCAGACCCACATCAATAACATCCACTGTAGCATAATTACATAGCCTTGTGTGAGTGCAGTTGGATTCTCTGTCTTTTCCTGAGTCTTCATGAATTCTTCTCTACATCATCAAGGTTTAGAAAAAGTGTTTAGGAAAAGACACATATTCGACTGCAGCCCATGTTTCAGGAAGAAGCTTCCATGTTTTCTGATGTCCTTCTGTCTTTTCCACCAGATTAAATATATATTAATTTCAATATTAAATAAAAAGTGTCGTACTGCATCTGTTTGCAGTTCTGAGTCCAGAACCTTTCCAAGTCTGTCATGATCTGGATAGATGAGTCCTGGTCCCGCAGAGGCCAAAGGTCCACAGCCTGCAGGGGGCATCGGTAACCCTGCACCACCAAACTGAGGGAAGACAAAACACACACAAATTCTTATTAATAATGATGTCACTACTATTATAGTAGTAGTAGTGGCAGTAGTAATAGTGGTGGTAGTAGTAGCAGTGGTAGTATTGGTGGTGGCGGCAGTAGTAGTGGTTATAGTAGTAGTGGTGGTGGTAGTAGTAGTGGTAATAGTAGCAGTGGTGATAGTGAAACTGTGAAACAGTGAATTGGATTTTAAGCACCACATTCAGGTCAGCAGAGTTTGTTTCAGCAGTTTAACGGTTTTTGCTGTGATCTGAGTTGTCTCCATGACAACTACAAAGATGATACAATAAAAAATTATAGCATGTGTAGATGATCATAATGAGTCACTGCTGTTTGGTGAGTTTTGAGTGATTCAGCTGTGATGTTCATACCTGCTGAACCAGAAGAAGAAAAACTTGGAGAGAAATGAGGCATCTTCTTCTGGACATTGGTTCTAACGAGACAAAACAGAAACTCAAATTTAACAAAATATCTTTTAATAATGAGACAAACCACCGATCAATTAAAAAGGTTTTATATAGACAACACAGCGTTAGAAGATTCATGATGATTCTTTCAGTTTCAGGGGAAAGTGGCCTGGGAACTGAATAACAGTGGGAAAGCTCAGGCATCTGGAGGTGTGGCAGGGCATCAGCAGGGAAAGCCAAGTGGAGGTCTGGCTAGGAGTCTGCAGCCAACTGGAGGTCTGGCAGGTTGTTGGCAGGGACGGCTGACTTGGGTTCAGACAGGCCATTGGTAAGGATGGCCGACTGGGGTTCAGGCACGATGTTGACAAGGATGGCTGAGTTGGTATTTAGCCAGGGCGTCAGCCAGGACGGCCATTTGGGGTTCTGTGGCACTGGGCAGCTGAGTCTCTGTGGTGCTGGGTAGTGGATTCTCTGTGGCGCTGAACCACCGAGAGAGCCATTGGTGTCCAGCGCCATGACGACCATGCTTTCACTTGGGAACTCTATGGTAGCCCCTGAAAATGGCAAGGTGAGTCTGTACAAAAGATGACCACTGGACACCAGGCAACTTTTCCATTGAATGCTCATAGAATTCCGGGGATACAGGATCAGGATAGGCAGGTGGCAGGCTAGCCAGCTTAGGAGAGGCAGACACAGGTAGGTTGACAGGCAGGCAGGTGCAGGTAGGCAGGTAGGCAGGTAAGTAGGCAGGCAGGCGGGTACAGGTGGCTCAAAAGCCAGACCCAGGAAGAAAACTAACTGACTGGATCATTTGAGAGTTATCTAGATAACTTAAATTAAGTTAGTTAAACTAAAGTTCTCCAGATAACTCAATAAACCTGCTTGTTATAACCCTGAGTTTACGTAATGGAGGTAGGTGTGTGTGTGTTATCTGGATGTAGGTGTGTGTGTGATACCTGGATGTAGGTGTGAGTGTGGTACCTGGATGTAGATGTGTTTTTCAGAGAGTGGTCGGCGGTCGGAGAAGCAGCTGAGGATGAGCTCAATGAGTTGAAGGGAAAAACAAATGAAGAACGCCACAAAGCGAACAGCATCTGATGAAAAACCCTGAAACAGCAGAGGTCAGAGGTCAGATTCACTCTTTGTCCAGGTTTCATTCAATGGAAGAAGAAGAACAGGAAAATCAAAGTGAATTTAAAAGAAAGGATAAATCAAAGTTTATGTTATAGGAAAGTTCAGAATATTTATCTTATGTAATGTTAAAAAACAAAACCTTTGAACAACTGAATGAAACAAATATAAGAATGAAAAATTTCTTAAATTGTTTGTGAAAGTACACTAAAATTAAAAACAAATGAGATCTAAATGTTAAATATATATATATTTAAATATCACATATCTGAGACTGCTGCATCCATCTGCATTAAAACTAGAGGATTCAGGACTTGAATCATTTAAAAACATGAATTCCAAATTTGCCCTGCTGTTAAAATAATAAGTAACCAGAGAAAAACGGTCAATTGCTCATGTAGGTGTTTTTTGACACTGTGAGCCCGGGAACCTGTGTAATTAAAGTCAAGGGCTGTAAAATGTTCACGCACTGTGTTATCAAAGTTGCCATGTTATTTTCTCTGGTACCAAAATGTTGCATATGCTAATCGAGCAGTAATTATTGTCTATATACATGTGTTGCTGATAAGTAGTTTAATGTGCAGTGTATAGGTTCAACAATGCAAATGTCACACTGTAAAATGTATGTATGTATGTATGTATATAAATGATTTGTTTGCTTGTGTTGGCTGAAAGAATAGTAGGGGATTAGCAGGGATTTTTGTGTTTGTTTTTTTAGTTTTCACGGTGCTAAAGATGTTTGTACCCATCAGACTCTCTGCTATTATTACTGATACCAAGAGCTGCTACAAACATTCTACACATCACTAGGAAAAACTGCAGAACTATATCCACTTAACACTGTTAATGACTTTCCAGGAAACCTTCTACGTAATTAGCAGCTACATATGAACTACACATGTATATTCACACATCCATCCTAAGTAAATTTAGACCTGAGTCCCTGCTAGGAAAACTTTAAACTTCACAGAGCTGTGAAATACTGCGGCTGAAAGAGAGGAACTGAATTGAAAACAGTCAAAGAGGAAAAACAAACAGATGATCTCACATTCACACCTGATATCAACACGTGATCTGTAGCTACATCTCTGGATAAAGAAAAACTCATGTTAATGTGGGTGAAAATGGTGATATTGGTGGTTCAAACTGAACCAGGACCAACCGACCTCTTGAAAGCCAGATCATCATGACTCAGAAACAGACTGAGATTAAGAGCAGGTCGACATAAAAGACACAAGGGAGAAAAACATGGATCATAGTCAACAACAGACAGAAACAGGAAGAAACAAAGAAACAGAAACATTTAGAAATTCAGAGGTAATAAACAGTAACAGGGAGGTTAAAGAAGAAAGAAGTTGGCGGATAAAACAGGATGAAGACTAAAATAACACAGTGTGGATATGACAGAAACAGGAAATCCAGAAGGATGCTGATCCGATTTTGAACCTCCTCAGCTGAGTCCAGGACCAGTCGATGCTGTTTAAAGGTGAGACCAACTATATCTAGCTCTGGTTCCTCCAACAAGTGAGAAGTTGGCATTCCTCACCACGTTTGAGATCTGCTGCAGAGATTTAATCCATAGCAGAGTGTACATTATAAATAATAAATTATTGATACCTGGTCAATAATCTGCTCAACATCAACCTTCAGAGGAACCAGAGAGCAAACAACCAGAAGAGTCCAGAAGAGGAAGAGGAGGATGGACGAACGACGGCCTTTCATCCTCTCTACCTGGATTATAACAACAGCAAGAACCTGAGGAGGAGGAGGTTTCAGTGAGCGTATTGAACAGCAGATGAAAAACTGTTTTGATTTGATTTGATTGTATCCAGGTGACCATCCTGAGGAACCATTGGTGGATCTGACCAGTTGCCATGGTAATCAGTGCCTGTATGAACGATCAGTGACGTACCAGAGTGAGGGTCCGGATGAGCGGACCCATCAAGATTAAGAGGTGGCTCTGGATCTCGTCATTCTTCTTCACCAGGAAGTAAAATATCTCCAGAAGACCAAAGGAAGCCAGACTGAGACCCAGGAGCTGCAGCAGAGTCCACAGAGACCACAGAGTCCAAGTTTAGACTTTTCAATTCACTTTTATTTATACGACGCCAAATCATAACAGAAGTTAGGGCACTTTTCATATAGAGCAGGTCTAGACCATACTCTGTATATAGAGACCAGACTTAGACCAGATAACAGACAGACCAGACTTAGACCAGAGACAAGGGTTAGACCAGAGAGACCAGGTAGAGACCAGACACCAGGTTTAGAGCACAGACAAAGGTTAGACCAGAGATACCAGGGTTAGGTCAGAGACCAGCGTCTGACCAGGGAGACAACGGTTACACCAGAGATACCAGGGTTAGATCAGAGACCAGCGTCTGACCAGGGAGACAACGGTTACACCAGAGAGACCAGGTTTAAACCAAAGAGAGCTATGAGTCCTGAAGCCTGACCTGGTTTAGCCTCACCACTGTTTTCTTACCGTCTTGCTGCAGCAGAGTTTGGATAGTGGGATGACACCCGGGTGTGGGCGGAGCTGCAGGTATAGCAGGTAAAGAGGAGAACAGGTCCACAGGTAAACACAGGGGAACCACACCAGTACAGTGTGCTGGAAACACTGGGTCAGGTCCGGTCGGGAGGTGTACCAGGTCAGATTCCAGTCCTGAAACCAGAAAACGCTGTCAGTTTTGTGTATACATGTGTAAACAGGTCTAAATAAGTCATCTGTCCTGTCTCCATTAAATTAAACGCAAACATAGATGAGAATTTGACATGTTACTCAGTGATTCAACAAGTTTATCTCGTTAAATCAAACAGTTCATGTTATTAAATCAGATTTTTATCAAACAGCAGTGTAATGTGAAACTCACCCAGAGAGGATCCAGACCGTTCACACTGCACAGATCCTCCATTTATACAACTATTATACTGTCTTCTTTTTATTATTATTCTTTTTCTTCTTCTCCTGTAAACTTGTGTTGTTGGATTTTCCAGAGAATCTCACTGCTGCTCAAAGTTTCTGTCAGATTCAAACACTGTTCTGAGAAAACTCTCTCTCTGTCATATAAACTCAGTCTCTCTCTGTGTGTTTGTGTGTGTGTCATATAAACTCAGTCTCTCTCTCTCTCTCTCTCTCTCTCTCTCTCTCTCTCTCTCTGTGTGTCATACAAACTCAGTCTCTCTCTCTCTCTCTCTCTCACTGTCTGTGTGTGTGTGTGTCATATAAACTCAGTCTGTGTGTGTGTGTGTGTGTGTGTGTGTGTGTGTGTGTGTGTCATATACACTCAGTCTCTCTCTCTTTCTTTCTCTCTCTCTCTCTGTCATGTAAACTCTGTGTCTCTCTGTCTATGTCTCTCTCTCACTCTGTCTTTGTCACATAAACCCAGTGTATCTCTCTCTCTCTCTCTCTCTCTCTCTCTCTCTCTCTCTGTCATGTAAACTAAGTCTTTCAAAGTGGCTTTATTTGCACGACTGCATACAATACAATGTTGCCAAAGCATGTTAACACAATACAATCATAATAAACAATAACAATAGAAGAACAGTGTATATATATACACCGATCAGGCATAACATTATGACCACCTGCCTAATATTGTGTTGGTCCCCCTTTTGCTGCCAAAACAGCCATGACCTGTCGAGGCATGGACTCCATAAGACCCCTGAAGGTGTGCTGTGGTATCTGGCACCAAGATGTTGTAAGCAGATCCTGTAAGTTGCGAGGTGGGGCCTCCAAGGATCGGACTTGTTTGTCCAGCACATCCCACAGATGCTCGATTGGATTGAGATCTGGAGAATTTGGAGGCCAAGTCAACACCTCAAACTCGTTGTTGTGCTCCTCAAACCATTCCTGAACCATTTTTGTTTTGTGGGTTATCCTGCTGAAAGAGGCTACAGCCATCAGGGAATATCGTTTCCATGAAAGGGTGTACATGGTCTGCAACAATGCTTAGGTAGGTGGTATGTGTCAAAGTAACATCCACATGGATGGCAGGACCCAAGGTTTCCCAGCAGAATATTGCCCAAAGAATCACACTGCCTCCACTGTCCCATACGCATCAAACTGCGATGCACTGTGTATTCTGACACCTTCTATCAGAAACAGAATTAACTTCTTTGGCAATTTGAGCTACAGTAGCTCGTCTGTTGGATCGGACCACCCGGGTCAGCCTTTGCTCCCCACGTGCATCAATGAGCCTTGGCCACCCATGACCCTGTCACCGGTTCACCTCTGTTCCTTCCTTGGACCACTTTTGATAGATACTGACCACTGCAGACCGGGAACACCCCACAAGAGCTACAGTTTTGGAGATGCTCTGACCCAGTCGTCTAGTCATCACAATTTGGCCCTTGTCAAACTCGCTCAAATCCTTACGCTTGCCCATTTTTCCTGCTTCTAACATATCAACTTTGAGGACAAAATGTTAATTTGTTGCCTAATATATCCCAGGTGCCATGATGAAGAGATAATGTGTTATTCACTTCACCTGTCAGTGGTCATAATGTTATGCCTGATCAGTGTATATGTACAGTTGGGTCCAAAAGTCTGAGACCACTAGTCAAGATTCTTCTCTTTTGCATTTGTTTCAAATGTAATACTATTGTTTTCATTACAAATGATAATATCAGCTCAACAACAGGAGTGAAAAGTTGAATCTTTGAAAGATGTTCAGGGATTTCAGAGAATCTTAGTCTTTGGTATGTCCCCCTTTTGCTTTAATGACAGCATGCACTCCAGCTGGCATGAACTCCACAGGTTTGTGCCAAACGTGATGACCCATGTTATTCCAGCTGATTTGACAATGTTCCAAAGGGCTTCTTGTGATGTCACAGAAGGCTTGGCTTTCTGAGTCTTCAAATGCCCCCATAAATAGTTAATGGGGTTGAGGTCATGTGACTGTGGAGGAAAGTCCATGACAATCAGGACTCCTTGGTCTTCTTTGGTCTTCAAGAAGTTCTTGCAAAGTTTTGAGGTGTGTTTGGGGTCCTTATCCTGCTGCAGTATGAATCCCTCTCCACAAAGATGCAGACCAGAGGGTACAGCATGTCTCTGAAGAATGGAGTGGTGCTTCTCCTTGGTCAGGGTGTAGTCGATTCACTGCAGGGGTCCAACTCCAGAGTAGGCAACACACCCCCAGACTTGAATATTCCCACCACCATGTTTCACTGTTGGTAGATCAAGTCCACCTGAGTGTCATCTGAATGCATGCTTCAATAGAAGAGATACAACTCAAAGAAACGTTTGTATGAAGGCGTTAAGTTGGTCAATGCCACAAATTTGCTTAAATTTGATTGCTGACCTAAAGATAGTGCAGAATCAAAATATTTCTTCTTCATTTTACATGTCATAACTTCTTCTGATTTTAAATGTTTCTGAATCCTCAAACATTGTGATTATTCTTATCCAGGTTTACATGAAAATATTTGATATCATGTGTTTGCTCATGATGGGAACTGTTGGGTCTCTGTAATAACATCATAAAGAGTCGGTCTAGACCTGCTCTATTTGTAAAGTGTCATGAGATTACTTTTGTTGTGATTTGTCACTATATAAATAAAATTGAATTGAATTGAATATTATATATATACTATATATATATAGAAACTATATAGTTCATAGTTACAGCGCTCATGGCAGGCTGCTACATATTTTGCTGCCGGTCTGGTCAGTCCTCCCTCTCTCCCAGTAGGTCCAGAAGTCTGGGGGAATATTATTTTAGCAGAATATTGGTCTGTAAGGCTTTGTCATGAGTTGCAGTGAGTTTGTCTGTTCCCTGGTCTAAGTAAGAACACAACAGCTCCTCTCTGGGCAGCCAGTGTGTCACTGTCTGCGTTCACTGCCACAGTGGTCTGTCTGTTTGGGGATCTATAGGTTGTTCTGGGACTTGTTCTCTCTCTCTCTCTCTCTCTCTCCTAACCCTGGATACTTCCTGAGGAGGAGAGAAGAGCCCTCCACCCCACATACAAAGCTAGACCAATAAGGTACTCCATAGATGGGATTACCAAAAACCCGAAGACCCTGAAGACAAACTAGTGATGACAGGACCGGTTCTTTTAAGTTACTCCTGTAACTCCGGCTGCGGCTTTATTTAATGGATATTAATTGTGTTCTTGCCCTCCGTTTCCGTTTCATTGTCGCTGAGCAGCGGCTCTCACTCATTCTTTGGTTCAGTGGGTGTGTGTGGAGCGAACAAATTAACTCAGAGAGACTCTCTGAGTCGGAAGCAGGACTTTGGATTCACTCCTGCTTGCGAATCGAGTTAACGTGTTCCAAAAAGAGTTGAGAGTTGAGTTGTTCAAAAAGAACTATTCGTTCGTGAATCTAACATCACTAAGAAAAACCACCTCTTAAACATAAAAGGGTATTCATGTGTTATTGAACAACTGGAAGTTATTAGCTGTCTTACCAAAATCATTACTAGGAATGTCTACCTCCTTGACAGGCAGCTCTGGGCGAACACAGACATCGGACCACTTCACCAGAGACCAGGCCTGAAACCAGCTTTACTTTGTGAAGTGAATCACCAGTATGAAGCCTTTTAACTATCTGAACCAGTAAGTGACACAAACCTGTCAGAGATAAATGCTTAATAATCCGGTTTGTTGGAAACAGCCTCAGGAATAGCAGAAACTGAACTAGGAACAGGAGCAGCCGATCCCCTAGACTTTACTTGCCCACTTTGTGCTTTGAGTGCAGGAAACTCTTTCTTCCAATAAACTTGGTGTTGACAGTAAACACAAGTACTGTTAGAGTCCGGTTCATTCTAAATAATATATTCAGGACTGATAATCACACTCACCTGGTAACGTGTGTCAAGACCTGACAAAGACCTGACTTGGATTAGAATGTCCATTTGGATTCAGTGTGCAGATGTTGATTTTCAATTAAACCATATTCATCTAACAAAACAGCAGCTTTATGAGAGGTTTTAATTTTCCTTTAATTTATGAAAATGGAAATATTACAAGTTTTTAATTTGTTCAAGTTGCACAAATTTTTCAATACCAGATACAAAAACATCAGCAATTTCACTGCATCTCTAAATTCAACATGAGACTGTGAACCCTGTTTCCAGAAACTCCTTCAGGGACCCGGCTCTCTCAAAGAGTGTTCGGCTTCATCAGGTCACATCACAGACTTCGTCTTCATCAGGTCACATCACAGAGTTCGTCTTCATCAGGAAACATCAGAGAGTGTTCTTCTTTGTCAGATTTCTCAATAAAGGTTTGTTAGTGTAGCAGGTTTCGTTGTCACCAGACACACATCAACAAAGAATAACAGTAAACGAGCCGGCGTGGCTGTCTGTCTCTGGTGTGTGGCTGTTCCCAGAGCTCCAGCACAATACTGCATTAAAAGGGAGAGTATGATTAGCTAACGAGTGCCAGCTGTGCCAATCAACTGGCACTGCTCTCATGAGGCATCCCCACACCTCTCACATTTCTATTGATTTATTTGTATTTTTAATTTAATATACAGGAACATAACCAGAACATGTTATACATTACTACATTCTTTATATAATACTAATATCACACTATTCATAAACATTATTGATATTTAATTCTAATGTTATTCATATTTCATCAGTATCATAAACACACATAAATACACACAGTAGAGGAAATGTTTTTACAGTGAAAATAACAATAGAAATGTAAAGTTTTAGGTTAAGAATGAGTCGACAGCTGCCTCAGGGACTTGTTGGCAATCGACAGGAAGTGTTGGTTGCTTTGGTAACTGGAAGAGGAGGAACCAGGTCTGTCTTTAAACTAAAAAACAGAGAAATATTTCATAATTATGTGCCATGACGATCAACAGATCATAGAAGTGTTATCATTTTAATCATTACTTCATGACATCACTGACTGTAACATTTGATTGGCACCTACAGGAGGTCTGAAGCCGACACCCATCGACGATGTCGCCGCCCCCATGGAGAATGACATGTTCTCATTGGCTTCCCCAAGACTCTGTAGGACACAAACAAGTTTCCTTAATTCCTCCCTTCTTTCCTTCCTTCCTTCCTTCCTTCCCTCTATTCTTACCTCACTTCCTGATAAGGTATTTCCTCCGTCTGTCTGTCAATCAAACTGTCAGGCTCCACCAGCTGCTTCCTATACACACACATGCACACACACACACAGACAATATTAGTTTGAATAATAGTGATCAAGTTGTGAAGCCCTTCTTCATGTCCTCGCATGTATGGTCATAAAATGACGCATTCAACAATAAATAGATATTTAATAACAATTAAAATTAATTGATATAAGAACATTACATTTATTTGTTTTCTGCTTAGTCACCAAATTAAATTTATTTTATTTATTCATTTCAGCTATTATTTAGTTGTTTATTGTTATATATATTTTTATTTCTGTATTTATTTGTCAAATGTCCTCACAATTAAGAATGCCCTGACAGAGCAGGTGGACAATTACACAAACATGCATACTTACTGGATGTGTTTCCATGTAAGGACGTCTGGACTTCGTATATAAAGACGACAAAGCATTAGCATTAGCCACAAATGGATGATAACTGATAGCATTAGCATTGGTGGTCACTTCACAAAATTATAGCATTAGCCTAAAGGTTTCACAAATAGCAGTAGCATTAGCACTGACAACTGAACAGGTAGATTGACCAGTATCAGCATTTTGCATTCTCTAAAAACTAAAATGTTAGCATTTGTTATCAAAACAATAGCACCTTCAGACCACAGCAAATTCCTTGTAATGTATGTTACTTGGCAATAAACAGTTTCTGATTCTGATTCTGATTCTGATTAGACTTAGCATTTATCATCCATCACAAAGTATTTGTTTTTTACATACGATCTGGTGCAGGACCCGGAGGGTGAATCACGTCTTCTGTCACCTTGGCAACCACTAGGTGAAAACAGGAAGACAGAGAGAGAATTGAGGAATGACTACTGATAGAATATGTGGAGAGACCTTAAAGACATAGATGTATAGTTGTATTACCTGTTATTTGTTCTTCTTCTGTGTCGCTCGCTTTTATTCGTTGTCTTCTCTGATTCACTGCCGCTGCTTATGTTGCCACGGGAACGAGACCTGGTGATCAAAGTTTACAGAAACCTGAAAAATCATGTCATTAAAGTATTCTACACCTTTCCAAAACTCCCAACACTGAACTATGACTATTTGGGTCAGGTGGAAAAATTAAAGTGGGAAGATTTTTTTTTATTTTGTATTCGAGAATAAAGTCAAAATGTCCAGAATATTTATGTCTGATTCATTTTTTCTTTTGCCTGGCACTAATATTAAAAGTTCAATTTTATTCTCAACATTTTGACTTTATTCTCAACATGCAAAATAAAAAAGTAATCTTATACCAGGCCCTAATACTCTTTCGTACTATGCTAACAAAGTTTTTATGTTAATTATTAAATTTCACTGATTATACAGTTACAGTTTGATGGATTAAAAACCACAATGTCACAGGGTTCTCTCAAAAAGGCAACATCGGCATAGTTGCAGATATAGTGATTGAAGAACTTTGTGTTGGTTAATTATATGACTAATAATAGTAGTTACAACTGTATTAATAACTAAATATTACTAATAATAGCGATAACAACTTCACTAATAACTAAATGACTAATAACAATAATTATAGCGTTGAGAGTCAAGCGGGCCCATGGTGACAGCAGCCAGGTGTACCAGGACCACAATCCACAGGAACCTACAAGACGAGAAAGCACAAGGAAACTCTGGGAAAGATATAAAGTTAGTAATATGCATTGGAGGGACATGAATGTGTAAAGATGGAGAGCTGGCCTACATCGGGGTCCTGCTGAAGGACACTTCAACATGATGGGGGGTTGTCCAACAACGTATTTTTGTTTTACACTCTCTTGTTGAAACATTTCCAAATTAAAACTTAGGAAACAAAATAATAGTGAAACCCCTGACCTCCTCCCTCGCTGTCTGATTGGTCGATCTCCATCCAGACTTCTGCTCCGTCTAAAAGACAAACAACAAATATGTCATTCATTCATTTTCTTTCTTTGTTTTTTCTTTCTTTCTTTCTTTCTTTCTTTCCTTTTTTCTCTCTTACCTTCTTCCATCTCGTTCTTCTTCCTTAGTGTTTGGAGGAAACTTTGGGTTGAAAAGGCCCCTGGAACCAAATTCAGTTACCGTGGTAATCAGATTATATTCAATAAATACTCACATTACACTTACATTAATAATGCCATCCGTTTAAACACATTATCCATCAACATAACATAACAGATATATTATCATATTAAGGCAGTAATCAGATTGTTTACTCAGTAATTACATTACACCCTAATATAATCAGATTATATGTATTATATATATATATAATATATATATTATCTGTTGTTGCTTGTCTTGTTGTATTTAATAACACAGTTTTACCTCAGAGGACTGCTGTTTTCCCATGGTGCACTGAGCTTCCCCTGGTCCTGCTCTGCCCGGCCCTCTGACCTGCAGATACAAGACAACTTCATCACATGATCACATGACATCACACAATCAAATATGTTTTAAAATCAAGCTAATTTCTCTCTCTTCTCTGTTGGGCTCAGTGTCTCTCGCCCCACCCTCTCTCACCTCTGAACAGCAGGTGGTGCTGTCTGCATTGTCATTGGTTTACTAGTGACACTCACTGTCTGACTGGCTGGAGTGGAAGAACAAGGCGGAGACAGTGGAATATTCACAAACAAATTTAATATATATTATAAATTATTAGACATAAATATATAACTTAATTAAAAAAAGAATGGTAAGAAAACAATAAAATGTAGATTTTAATAATTATTATTATTGTACTACTAATAGTCAGAAAATGTGCATACTGTGATGTGATGTTTTGTTGTTGATAGTTTTGTTTCTCAGCAAGCCGACATTCAGCCAAGGAAGAGCCAGACTGGGTGAACGAGCAATACTAACCATGACAGAGAGAGAGAGAGTTTGTTTTTACAGAAAAAGACAACACAAAACCTACAAAGTACATTTTATAAACTTATATATTTCATAAACATAACATAATAAGTAGTAAGGCTAAACTATATTTAATAGATAAATTACAAACATAAAGGAAAGCACTGAAAATTGATAACATCACATGAAAGAAAGTCTTAGTTTTGTTTCATGTGATAAACAGAAAAATAAATATATCGAAATACATCACAAAAAAGCTAATACTTAATCAACTTAATCACAACAAAGACTAAATTAAAAAGATGAATAGTGTCATTACACCAAAATGTGTGGAACTGTGTGTGTCTACCTGTTGTGTTTCAGTTTGTGTGTTAATGGATTCGACTCCGACATCCTGAACACAATAAATAAATGAGTCAGATTACAGAATAAATGTTTTCTGATGGTAAAGCTTCACTCAGACAAGAACAAACTTCATGTCACCTGAAGAAGACGTGATGCTCGACACAACATCTCCACAGACGTTTACAGTCGGATCGATCCGACATCTGAAAGAAGAAGGACGTCTCTGAACTCTGAAACACACACACACACACACACAGATATTTTGATACATTTTGTTAAAAATAAACCAAATTTCTGTATTTTTGATATTTCTCTAATTATAAATCACCATCATCATCGTCATCAATTTATGTCTCAATGCACTTTATATTATTTATGTTGGTGCAAACAGTATTTAGTACATTGGTTTTGGTTTTCAGAGGAAACATTTAATACATATAGTACTCTAGTTATTTAACGTTACTTATAAACACTCTGAAACTTGTACACCTGTGACACTTCAGTTTGCCTTCAATAAAGTTTACCATAAGTTTTAAACTGTGAACAGCATCAGTATGATTATTACATCATCATCATAAGCGTTACACCGCTACAGACTGGTATCAAGTAAATTATTACTCACATTTGCATTAACATCAATACGAACTCACGTTTTTTCCAACGATTCTGAGCTCAAAGGTGTCGTCTTTAAAGTGAATTTTGGTGATTCTCTGCCTGAAGAAAACACACACACATCAAATGATAAGTCACATGATCAGAGCAAAAAACATTTATTTGCCATTTATTTATTTCTATACATTTGTTTTGTTTATTTATATTCATACAACCACTTATTTATGTTGTTTATTTAAATTTATATAAACATAATTTATTCATATCTATACAATTATTCACATGTATTTTGTTGTTCATGTATATTTTTACAACCTTTATTTTTATTCATATGTATACAATCCTATATTTATGTTGTTTGTATATAATTATTCAAACATATATTTATGTTGTTTATATTCATATCTATACAATGATAAAATTCTAACTATTAGAGACAGAATTGATCACCTCCTGTCTTCAGGTAGTATCTTACCTTCAAACACAGGAATCTCAGAAACAGCTGTAAAACGTGATGTATATTTAGATTGCTTTTCTCCCATTGACCATCACCAAATTACTAAAACCATTTCTTCATCTAAGCCATCAATGTGTCTCTCAGACCCCAGCCCAACTTGGCTGCTTAAAGAGGTTTTACCTTTAGTCAGCACTTCTTTATTATATATGATCAATCTGTCTTTATTAACAGGCTATGTACCACAGTCCTTTAAAGTAGCTGTAATTAAACCTCTTCTTAAAAAGCCCACTCTTGATCCAGAGGTTTTAGCCAACTATAGACCTATATCTAACCCTCCCCTTTTCTCCAAGATTCCTGGGAAAGCAGTCGCCAACCAGCTGTGTGACTTTCTACATGACAATATGTTGCTTGAGGACTTTCAGTCAGGTTTCAGAGCTCATCATAGCACAGAGACAGCACTGGTGAAAGTTACAGATGACCTTCTAATTGCATCAGACAAAGGACTTGTCTCTGTACTTGTTTTGTTAGAACTTAGTGCTGCATTCGACACTATTGACCATCATATCCTATTACAGAGACTGGAACATTTAATTGGCACACTAAGCTGGTTTAAGTCGTATTTATCAGACTGATCTCAGTTTGTACACATTAATGATGAATCCTCCATGTACGCCAAAGTCAGTCATGGCGTTCCACAAGGTTCTGTGCTTGGACCAATACTATTCACCTATTATATGCTTCCTTTAGGAGATATCATTAGAAAACACTCCATACATTTTCATTGCTATGCGGATGATATCCAGTTATATCTATCGATCAAGCCAGAAGAACCTCATCAGTTAGCTAAGCTCCAAGCGTGCCTTAAAGACATAAAGACTCAGAGTTGTCTTCGATCAGGACATGTCCTTTAACTCTCATGTCAAACTTCAAGGACTGCCTTTTTTTTCACCTCCATAACATTGAAACATCAGGAAGATTCTGTCTCAAACAGACGCAAAAAAATTAGTCCATTCATTTGTCACGTCTAGGCTGGATTATTGCAATTCCTTATTATCAGGCTGTCCCAATAAGTCCCTGAAGACTCTCCAATTAATCCAGAATGCTGCGGCACGTGTGCTGACTGGAACCAGGAAAAGTGATCATATTTCTCCTGTATTAGCTTCGCTGCACTGGCTCCCTGTAAAATCTAGAATAGGGTTTAAAATCCTTCTCCTCACTTACAAAGCTCTTACTGGTCAGGCACCAATCGGCTCCCAGTTTGGGTCCGGGAGGCAGACACACTCTACTTTTAAGAGTAGGCTTAAATCTTTGTCCTGGTCTAGACCTGCTCTATTTGTAAAGTGTCATGAGATGACTTTTGTTGTGATTTGGTGCTATATAAATTAAATAAAATTGAATTGAATTGAATTTTTACCACCAAGACTGTCAAAGTAAAGAAGTCTCTCTTTGAACAGGACAGACTGAATACTTGTAGTTAACGGATGAAAAAAGATAGTGAGGACTCACTCCTACCAGAAATATTTTCCCACCAGCACTTTGTTCTTGTAGATGACCACACCCACTGGAGTAGGACCCACGAAGTACTCAGTTATGTTCTCACCCTGGCAAGGAATCATGGGAGTTAAGCTCAGTTAAACTCAGTCTGCCATTGCTGAAATAACAATGGAAAAAAGATTTCAAATGTGCTATTCAACTAAACTGCTGTTAAACAGTTAATTAAAATGGCATGTCACATTCTTTAAACCAATATCTGAGGACATTTTAACACGTATTACTAATATTTAATGGAAAATGTATAAAAACACACTCGTTTATCTCCTGCTTAAGATATTCTCACCCTGCAGTGTTGAAAAGTTGAAAATAAAATTATATATATATATATATATATATAATAAGTATAAAAAACTCAACTGAATCCGTTCATCCGAATCACATGACTGAAGTGTGTTAATAAACATGTCACATGACAAAGAGAGACAACAAAAAGTAAAACCAGTTAAACAGTGTCGTCTGTATTGATCAGTGATCGTGATCTTACATAGGCAGCAAACAGAGAGACTCCAAACATCTGCAGAGAGCTGCAGAGAGACAGCAAGAGGCACTGAGCCTGAGGACGAGAGACACCGCTGGACAATGAGACACAGAAAGACAGAGAGAAAGTTTGTTAATGAATGAGGTTTTCTCATGATACACTGCAGGGTTAGACGGGGAATATGCCCCATCAGGTCTCATGCCACAACATTTTCATGTTCTTCTCCTAAACATCTCTACCTGTTTCTGTCAGGTTTGTTTTTAGAAGTGTTTCATCTGAGATTCACAGAAAAACATAAATCACTCTTCTGTTCATGAGGAGGTGAAGGTTCATTAGATCAACCTTAAGACATCCATATGAGGATTGCTGTTTTGCTCTGTTTGTGACCAAAGAGCAAAAAGAAGAATTTCACACTGCAAAGCTTCAAATCCTGAAATCAGCAGACAGAAAAGTTCTAACTAATGGAGACTAATAGTGACTACTAGTTATTGAGTACACATTGACTAATAGTGACTACTGGTTACTGAGTAGGGAGTGACCCCTTTGAGCAAAGACTAAATCTTTTTAAACTTCAGTGTTTTAAACTGTAAATGTTCAAGTTAAAGTGAGAATTTCAATTACATTTAAACCACAAATAAACAGTATTTCCGTTCATATTTTCAGTTTGTAACTACGTTTTTTAAGTTTTCTGTCCTCTTGGTTTATTTAGAAAGTTTATTTTTTTATATTTCCTGTCTACCAGAGTGTTTTGTAGATGTGTTGTAGTTCTTGGTTCTCCTCTGAGTCCATCTGCTCCACCTCACTGTGGTCCCCTCGCTCAGCTGGAGGCAGTTAAAAAGAAATAAAAAGAAATAAAGATAAATATTAATAAACTGTGATACTCTGATATTTTCTTCTGTTATAAAAATACAATTGATATATTTCAGGATATATTAAGATGTTGGTTGAGGTGTTGAGTAGAAGAGTTGATTTAGAGTTTATTGTTTTATTAATATTCAATTATTAATATTTTATATGAAAGTGTTTTCTCACCCTGCAGCATCAGAGCGGAGAGTCGAGGTTTGAGGTGTGGGGGGCACGGGAGACGACCTCGACGGACGTCCTGACGAACCTGCAGGTAAAATTGATGCCTGACAGAGAAGACACGTTATTATACCTAATTAATTTATAAACAAGAAATAATGACAATATGTCAACGCACAATTATATAGAAATAATGCTGATACTAGTGATACCTGACACAGGAGACATGTTGTCTTTATTATTTTTAATTCAGAGAAAAAGAACATATTAGAATTTATTTTAACATGTTATACAATTATGTATTATATCAAAGACATTTTTATACTAATATTGATACCTGACACAGGACCCATGTTATTACTATATTTAATGCTAGTTTCTAGTTATATGAGTGTTAGTTACTAAAATAAACACAAAATATTAAAGCATTTAAACACATAATACAATAAAAATAGAATACAAACAACCACAAAACATTTCTGCTTTAAATTTGGAAATAATAAACTTTAATGAAACATTGGAATAACTGTACCGTGTAGTTTCCTCTTTCAGTTTTGATGGATCCTCAGCATAAAATTTTACACCAAAATAGAAAATGTACGGTGGCCCAACTACGACAAAACAGTAAAAGAGAAAGTTTTTGTTTTGTCCAGTCAATTTGAATATCTTTTTTTTGTTCGAAAAAACATCTGATTTCTAAAATTATTTAAATTATTCAAAGAATTTCTAAATGAAAGTGAAACTCACTGAGGTCTCGATGTTGTGAAAGAGATTTTGATGGATCCAACCAGTGCTGTTACAAACAAAAACAAAGTTACATTCAATTCAATTCAAAGAAATTTCACTTCACAGTAAATTAAACTATATACAGTAAATTATGAATAAAATTGACTTGACTTAAACTAATGAACACATTTGTAGAACTTTATATAAAATTCTCTAAAATTTTAGTTTTTTGTCCTTTTCTTGTCATTTAGTTGTTTGCTTGTTGTGTTCTTGTTTCTTTTTCATTTGTCTTTTTTGTACTTTTCTTGGTTTTTGTCTTTTTTGGCATTTGGACGTTTCCTTGTCGTTTTTCTTGTTTTTGTCGTTTTCTTGACAGTTTTTAGTTTTCTCACCGTCTGCTGTTTGTTATCACAGAATCTCAAACCGAAGAACTTGACTTCGACCATGTTCAGGTGAGAAAACACCTGCTGTAAGATGGCTGCTGCCTTCGAAGATTTCTGAGGATAAAAAGAGATTTCACTTCATCATCTGGCTCACTTTACAGAACAAACGTTGTTCATGTTCAGGTGAATGACACCACAACACAAAGAACAAGGAGAGAGAATGATAAACTATTTTCTGATATAAAAAGAAATAATTTTAGAAAGAAAGTAAAAGAAAAACAACAAAAAAGAAAGAAAAAAGACAGAAAAGACTAAAATAAAATAAAAACAGGAAGTTCGCACTCACCTTGTAGCCTCGCTCGGCTGTTAGTGTGATCTTCTTCTCGTCCAATAGGAGAACTTCTCCATAAAATTCCTCCAGGTTGCCACGGAAACAGGCCATCATTACTTAAGAGAAAGATATATATTTTTAAAAATCACGTTACTGGGGGACTTCCGATTGACAGGTAGATGGAGTAGTCGGACATTGTGAGTGCTCCAGTAGTCCTTTTCTTTTAAACCCATCCTGCCCTCTAATTTCCTTGCCTTAACGCACCCTTTGACGTTTTTTCAAACATTCCTCTTGTTAAGTCCTCGTTTTTGCCGCAATGGCTTCGAAAAGCGCCCAATCAAGCAAGAAAGAAGAAGCTAGCTTAACACTGGAAGCTATCACCACGGTGCTCGAGCAACACCGCGAGGCACTTGCCGCTGAGTTCAAGGCTTTTATTTCACACGCTCGAGTTGAGGCTGGATCAAACGAGGCTTATAGTGAAGGACCACAGCCAACGTCTCGTCTTTGGAACTTGCTGCAGACGATCTCACTCAGCGGGTCGTGGACCTCGAGACCGTTTGTACTACTTTACGCGAAGCTAATGCTAAGCTAAAGGCTAAAGTTTTGGAATTACCAGTTGTGTTACATGTGCCGTTCCCCCCTTTTTATTAATATTTCACTTTAAACGGTGCAGGTGAATATATATTATTATGGTTATTCTCAATGGTCCCTTACAAAGACCTGACAGGAACCCTTCGTTACTGGCAGTTTTATTCCAGAGTTTACACCACATTTCAAGTATTGTTTTAATGTTGATAGTTGAAGCTAAAATGTTCTCTTGTTTGAACTTATTTTTGTTCTTGATACTGGAGCAACTTGTGAGTTTGTTAGGACAGGAAGAGTTGTTGTAAAATGTGTGTTTTGAAGAGCTTGCTGTTTTTTCTTTTAGCAGCTATCTTGGGTGGGGGGAGGGAGGGGTTCATCATCACTGGCAGTGACAAATCAGTAACATGCATAAGTTCACCTTTGTACACCAGCCAGACCCGATCTGCATTATTTTGCTGTAGATTTGTTTCCAAGTTACTATTTAGGTTATTGATTTTACATCCTAACTGCTTAATTAAAATGTATGGCTAATCAATTAAAATTACTGAGCTGGAATGTTAAGGGTTTAAACCATCCCATCAAAAGGAAAAAGGTCTTTTCACACCTCAGACAATTCAAAACAGATATAGCTTTTCTCCAAGAAACTCATATTCGTAATTCAGACAATGATCGCCTCTTGTTGAGCTGGAGGGGACAGCGATTTCACTCCTCTTTCCAGGCAAAAGCCAGAGGGGTCTCAATTCTTATTAACCAAGCTACTTGAACCACACAATGTGATCTCTGACAAATTTGGCCGGTATGTGATAATTACTGGAAAACTATTCAATACATTGGTGGTATTTGTAAACATCTATGCTCCTAATTCTGACGACGTAACCTTCTCCGAGCGGTGGTTTTCACTGCTACCCGACCTCAACACATACCCTGTCAAGCCAACAGTTGAAATCACCACAAAGTATGAGAGGGTATGTTCATCAAGGCTTTTCTTTCCGACTACGGTATCTGTGATGTTTGGCGTTCTTTACATCCAGATGATAGGGCATGCTCTTTTTTTTCACACATACATCACACATGCTCCAGAATTGATTCTTTTTTCATTGATAAACAACTTTTCCCACTGGTCAACTCCTGTGCATATCAGAGCATTGTAATTTCAGATCATGCTCCTGTTGTTTTGGATCTGTCTCTCTCTGGCACTCCACAGAGGAATAGACAATGGCAATTTAATTCAACTTTACTGTCAGATGTTAACTTTGTGAAATTCATGGAGCGAGAGATAGCCTTTTTTTTTTCTACCAACATGTCCCCCGTAATGTCCAGCCTAATCATATGGGTTACTCTTAAGGCCTACCTGAGGGGGCAGATAATAGCATACACTGTGTGTGCACACAACGAAAATCCCTCAGAGAGCAAACGGATCTGGCTCACCAAATTGGAGAGATTGACAAGCAATATGCACAAACTGAAGATCCAGACCTCTATAAAAAAACGAGTGGAACTCAAAACCAGGTTTGACCTGCTTACAACACATTCAGTTGAATATTCACTTCTAAAACAAAACACAATGTTTTATAGCCATGGAGACAAATCTGACAAAATGTTGGCTAATCTGCTCAAAGGCTCTAAAGTTTTCCAGTATTAAAATGAAAAATGGCCATTTAACCTCTGACCAGTCACAAATTAATGAAGCCTTCAGGGATTTCTACTCACAGCTTTATACATCAGAGTCTCAGACAGATGACAATGACATTTTTGATTTTCTAAGCAGTCTCAATATTCCCAAGCTCTCACCTGACTTCAGGAGGAAATTAGAGGAACCCACATCTCAGGCAGAAATACTTCTAGCCATCTCCTCAATGCAGTCCGGCAAGTGCCCAGGTCCTGATGGCTTCCCTGCAGATTTTTTTAAGAAGTTGTCTTTGCCTCTTTCTCCATATTTGTGCTCTGTTCTATCCAACTCTTGTAGACAGGGCTCTCTTCCCCAGTCTTTTACTGAAGCTTGTATCACTTTAATTGCCAAAACAGGCAAGGACCCAACCGAATGCGCCTCTTACAGGCCTATTTCTCTCTTGAACGCAGATGCAAAGATTTTAGCTAAGGTCCTGGTACGTAGGCTAGAGAATGCCCTCCCTACTATTATATCCACTGACCAAACTGGCTTTGTCAAGAAGAGGCATGCCCACTTTAACATCCGTCGACTTTTTGATATTGTTTATTCACCCTCTGAAGGAGTCCCTGAGTGTGTGGTTTCTCTTGATGCAGAGAAAGCATTTGATCGGGTTGAGCGGAACTACCTGTTTGCTGTTCTGGATACATTTGGTTTCAGACCAAACTTTGCCTTGTGGATTAAATTACTATATTCGCATCCTTCAGCTTCAGTTTGTACCAACTCTCAGCAGTCGAAACCATTCAGCTTGCATCGCGGTACCCATCAGGGGTGTCCCTTGAGCCCCATGCTTTTTGATCTGGCCATCGAACCGCTTGCCTTACGCGATTGTACAGATATATCCGGTATATGGAGGGCCAAAATGGAGCATAAGGTCTCTCTCTATGCTGACGACCTTTTACTTTTAGTCTCGAACCCAAGCACTTCCTTACCCCCTCCCATGTCACTGTTCAGTCGGTTTGGTCAGCTGTCAGGATACAAATTGAACCTTCACAAAAGCGAGATCCTTCCAATCAATCACAAAGCACAAAACTTAAACCTCACCAACATGCCTTTTAAAGTTGAAAGGCCATGGAATTGCACTCAGACGATAGTACATCTATTCTGGCACTGCTTGGATCCAAACTTCCACTCCCTTCAATCAAGTCTATGAAAAACCCAGTGGTTAACCACTCTCTCAGGATATGGGTCCAGTTTAGGAGGTGCTTTGGCTTGTCGGACTTTTCTGAGCCCCATCACATCTAATCACTTACTCGGGCCGTCGTTCGGGGACCTCAAGAATGGGGCAGGAAGGGAATTGTTCCTTTTAAGGATCTTCTCATAGATAACACTTAGGCATCATTTGAGCAATTGAGCAAAAAAATTCAATCTTCCCACATCTAATTTTTTCAGATAACTACAGGCAAGGCATTATATGCTCCCTCAGTCACCCAGCTTTTCTACATCTACTGAAGCAACCATTGTTGACACTGTCCTGTCTTGAAATCCATCTCAGAAAAAGCTTCTTTCTGGCCTCTCCCTTTCAGTGGATACATGGACTTCCATACTTAAACTGGTTAATTCAACCTCTCTGTGTGCACGGCACTGCTTAATA
The DNA here is from genome assembly GCF_043641665.1 of Enoplosus armatus. NCBI lineage: Eukaryota > Metazoa > Chordata > Actinopteri > Centrarchiformes > Enoplosidae > Enoplosus > Enoplosus armatus. Next base: position 88,887 of record NC_092197.1, read on the forward strand.
CAGTTTAAAGTGGTACACGGGGCTCATGTCTCTAAAGTTAAACATCTCAAATGTATCCTGAAGTCAGTCCTTACTGTGATAAATGCCAAAATGCTGTAGCTTCTCTTATTCATTTATACTGGTTTTGCCCTCGCCTTAGCAAGTATTGGGAGGAGGTATTCCAAACTCTATCTCAGGTGTTCAGCATCAAACTGAAGCCAAACCCTCTGGCTGCCCTCTTTGGGATCATCGGGAAGGAGATCTATCTTACAGCGGAAAAGCGGCGATCCTTATCCTTTGCTCTCCTTCTGGCTCGTCGAGCAATTTTGCTTAGGTGGAGGGACACTGCCCCACCCACTCATATGCAGTGGTTAACAGACATAATGTCCTGCTTAAAACTTGAGAAAATCAGATATTCACTTAAATACTTAAACAGGGGGTTTCATGAAGCCTGGGGACCTTTCTTAAATACATTCCAGACTCTGTAAAATGATTTACTTTCTTTGAGTTGCGGCATCAAGCTTTTGTTTCTGTGTGTTTGCACTGTAAAAACTGAATAAAAAAAGATCTTGATTTAAAAATCACGTTACTTGGAGCAGCTTCAGATGATTTAAAGAAACACATCAACCAATCAGGAGCTGAGTTACAGTCGTTTAAAGTATATATGAAATACTGTAAACATAAAAGTTATATTTCAGAATATCCTCACGTACAAATTATTGTTGCATGTTGCAGTGTTTGAATAAACTGTATTGTTGCAATGAACCTGCAGGTTAGGAGTTGTATTTAAAAGTAATCCAATGGAGCATTGTCATCTGGAAACATCTGGATCATGTCCAGTTTGGGTCTCTATAGAGACAAGACTGTCGACAGACTCCCTGTCTTTCGCTCATTTTTTTGTTCCATTCACTCTTGACATAGTTAGGGCTTGAAATGTTTTGAATCTTTCTCTCAGCTGACAGATACATTTGTTTGTTTTTGTAATACTTACAAGTAATTTTGTGCATGATCCTGCAGTCACATTTCTCTTTAAATCCTCTCCTGACAGCATCCATGTCACTTTGATATTCTTTCATCTAAAACAGAAGATGTTGCCTCACCTCAAGTATTACAACACAACCTAGATTAAAAATGTTCAGGTTACATGTGAACATTCTTTTTCTATATGCTTTCACATTTATACAACTCTGAGGTGCATCCTCTCTATCTGAGCTTACATACAATATATATGTAATGTGTGATATATATGTGGTATATATTTTATAATCTGACTGCTGTGTTTTTGACTCTCGATTTGCTGCCGCCATGTCAAGATCAAATCTACGGTGGCCAACAAGGAAAACACGCTACAACGGCCCAAAACGTTTCCATTGGGAGAAACGTGCTGCAGTCCCAAATATGATGGCAATGCAAAAACACATACAAAACCCTGAAACAAATACAAGAACGGAAACAAATGAAAACACATGCTGCAGAAAGGGTTAACTAAAAGGGTTGGCTAACCCTACCCCAAAACAAATGACTGGATACGCAGTAACTAACTAACCCTTCTTCTTTTGTTTTTGGGGTTTGTGTGTTTTTGACTTTGCATCATTTCTGTATTTGCAGCACGTTTGCTGTTGATGTATTTGTTTTGACTTTTAACATCACATCCTTTGGATCTTCCTTGAAAAAAAGTCCTGAAAGAGAAATCAGTCCACAGGCAACCGAGAAAGTAAAATGAAGAAACAATAAACAAGTCTGGTTAATACTATTATCTAATATATGTGTTCCGTATAAAACCTTCTTGTTTTGGCATATACACTATATTGCCAAAAGTATTGGCTCACCTGCCTTGACTCGCATATGAACTTAAGTGACATCCCATTCTTAATCCATAGGGTTTAATATGACGTCGATCCACCCTTTGCAGCTATAACAGCTTCAACTCTTCTGGGAAGGCTTTCCACAAGGTTTAGGAGTGAGTTTATGGGAATTTTTGACCATTCTCCCAGAAGCACATTTGTGAGGGCACACACTGATGTTGGACGAGAAGGCCTGGCTCTCAGTCTCCGCTCTAATTCATCCCAAAGGTGTTCTATCGGGTTGAGGTCAGGCCTCTGTGCAGGCCAGTCAAGTTCATCCACACCAAACTCTCTCATCCATGTCTTTATGGACCTTGCTTTGTGCACTGGTGCACAGCCATGTTGGAACAGCAAGGGACCATCCCCAAACTGTTCCCACAAAGTTGGGAGCATGGAATTGTCCAAAATCTCTTGGTATGCTGAAGCATTCAGAGTTCCTTTCACTGGAACTAAGGGGCCAAGCCCAGCTCCTGAAAAACAGCCCCACACCATAATCCCCCCTCCACCAAACTTTACACTTGGCACAATGCAGTCAGACAAGTACCGTTCTCCTGGCAACCGCCAAACCCAGACTCGTCCATCAGATCGCCAGATGGTGAAGCGCAATTCGTCACTCCAGAGAAGGCGTCTCCACTGCTCTAGAGTCCAGTGGCGGCGTGCTTTACACCGCTGCATCCGACGCTTTGCATTGCACTTGGTGATGTACGGCTTGGATGCAGCTGCTCGGCCATGGAAACCCATTCCATGAAGCTCTCTACGCACTGTTCTTGAGCTAATCTGAAGGCCACATGAAGTTTGGAGGTCTGTAGCGATTGACTCTGCAGAAAGTTGGCGACCTCTGCGCACTATGCGCCTCAACATCCGCTGACCCCGCTCCGTCATTTTACGTGGCCTACCACTTCGTGGCTGAGTTGCTGTCGTTCTCAATCGCTTCCACTTTGTTATAATACCACTGACAGTTGACTGTGGAATATTTAGGAGCGAGGAAATTTCACGACTGGACTTGTTGCACAGGTGGTATCCTATCACAGTACCACGCTGGAATTCACTGAGCTCCTGAGAGCGACCCATTCTTTCACAAATGTTTGTAGAAACAGTCTGCATGCCTTGGTGCATGATTTTATACACCTGTGGCCATGGAAGTGATTGGAACACCTGATTTCAATTATTTGGATGGGTGAGTGAATACTTTTGGCAATACAGTGTATATATATATATATATATATATATATTCCTGCATTCACATTAAATCAATCTACCAAATAAATAACATATGTATTAATGCTCTACTTAAGATCGTGTTTAGTTTTTTTTATAGATACATGATACTTTCTGATTGTGTTGTATTTACATCTTTAATACTAATTAATCAATTAATTAATCAATGAAGGCTGTCTGATTTGTTAATGTTCAATTCTATTCTCTTTGTATGAGAATATTAACTTTAAATAGAAAACATGGTCCAACAACAAGGTTGGTATTGTGAATTCTTCAGCTCTGAGTAGTGTCTACTCCTCTCAGGCTGCTTACAGCACCAACAACCTCAGCAGCCTGTATTTAGCCTCAGAGACAAAAACCTGTGCTGCTTGTTATGATTCAGACAATTCGACACCTTAATTATTATTGTTGCTGAACACCAGAAAATCTACCTGAAAGTATAAAAGTGAAGAAGACCTGACGTCCTGTTTCTTCCTCACCTGCTGCTGCAGATCCACTTTATTCACTTCTTTCTCTCTCATTCTCTGGTGATTTCCCTCCTTTTCTTCTTTTCTTCTTCTTTTCTTCTTCTTTACTTCTTCCTTTCTCTCTCTCTCTTTCTCTCTCTCTCTCTCTCGGTGCTCTGTTGTTCTGTTGCCATGGAGATAACCTTCCTGCTCCTCCCCCTCCTCTCTCATTTCCATTTTCTGCCCTTGTTTTGAATATTTTTTTATTAAAAACCTGATTTACGTTTCTCAGTCTTTTTCTTTTCAAACAGTCTGAATAATGTTTGTAATTTTCTCACTTGAATAGATATTTAAAAAAACAAAAGGTGTTTTATTGTAATAAGAATCGTTCAGGACAACACCCATTTAACACCCTTTTCTCCCTTCTGTGGTTGGGAAGAAGGTACCAGACATACCAAGCCAGCACTGAGAGGCTCAGGAAGAACTTTTACCACTCACAAACCAAACAGTAGTGACTTTACAGATTCCACAGTGATAGAAATGTATTATTCTTCAGCTTTCAAGCTCCACTCTTGTGGAACCAGCTCCCAGTTTGGGTCCAGGAGGCAAACACCCTCCCCACAGGGGGCACAGGTGAGTCCTGAACCAGCACCTAGTGATGCTGCTATAGGCCTGAGGGAGACTTCCCATGATGCACTGAGCTCCTCTCTCCATCTGGAGTCATTCTTACTCCATTAATGTTACTAACTCCACCTTCTGGCCACATGTTCCTGCTCAACACCTGCTACTACAACTATTATTATTGCTGTCATTATTATTACTATTATCTTTATCAATATTAATGTTATTGCCATTACCATTACTATGACTTTACATCTCTATGTAGAAGGGATTAGGAGTTGGGGATCGGGGTAGGACCCCTAACCCACAGCTGATGGCGAGGATGAAGATGCTCTTGGCCATGGTGATATCTCCTTCATCACCAATGAAAGTTTTCAGAATCAGAATCAGAATCAGAAACTGTTTATTGCCAAGTAACATACATTACAAGGAATTTGCTGTGGTCTGAAGGTGCTAATGTTTTGATAACAAATAAGTAGAATATAAAAGCTAAAATAAGAATAAGAATAAAAATAAGATAATAGCAATAAGATGATGCTTATTCACTGTTCTTTAAAGAAAACCTACTTTTTTCCTCAATAGTAAGTATACATGTTACATATGGACATCCTGAAGGAGGAAATGAAGAGAGAGTCCACTTCAGACACTCCACAAGTGACATTCTTCATCAGCTTTGTGAGTTCAATCCCTGCATGGAGTTAATGTACAAAAGTTTCACACTCCAGACACATTTGTAATGTGTGGAAATAATCATCTTTTAGATTCAGAAATTGATCTAGTTAATGTGGACAACAGGATGCTGAAAGCAACAGACAAAACTGTTGCAGGCCAAAAGGAGGAGATTCTCTTGCAGTACCAGAGGGCTGTGAGGAGACACAAAGGTATTTAGAACTGAGGTTCTTGAAATATAATTCCATCATTGATGGAAAAACTGATCCAAGATTTAGGACTCAATGTTGGTGCTGCAGTACTGCTTCTCCTCGACCTCTTCAATGAGAATCCAGACAGGTAAGAGGGTTACTTCACCAAGACCACCTCTGGCAGGCAGACCTGGCTTTTAATATCCAGTGTGCAGCTGGGATAGACGAGGGCATCCTCACCTATCAGAGTGAACCACACCAAACAAATAACATGACACCAAACAAAACATGAGCTCATAATATGCAAAACAAAAGAGAATCCCACAATTTCCAATATGGATGATGGCACTAATGTGGCTTCATACATACAATGTGTGGTCTCTCTCTCTCTCTGTCTCTCTCTGTCTCTGTCTCTCTCTGTCTCTCTCTCTCTCTCTCTCTGTCTCTCTCTCTGTGAGTGAGTTTTTCTAACTTTTTCTTTTCTTTGGGTCTCTGTGTTTATGTGTTATTGATCTTGTCTTTGAGTAGCGGTGTGTTAGAGGGGTGGTGTAGGTGTAGGTGTAGGAGTGGTGGGGTGTATGTGAGTGTTTGAGGGCTGTATGCTTTGTTTAGCACCATGCCGGTGGCGGAGGCTGCTGCGGCCGAGTTTGAGAGGCTGACTCGGACTTCTGGACAGCACGGCTAAGGTTAGCGAGGTGGTTGAGAAAGGTGTAGTCATTCAAGACACCTTTACTCCCATTCTCCCCCTCGTTAGCCCGGCCACTAAAGTCACCATTTCTAATGCCCCCCCATTCATCAAGAATGAAGTTTTGGCAAAAGAGCTGTCCCGATATGGACGGCTCATTTCCCAAATTAAAACGGTTTCTCTGGGCTGCAAATCACCCAAACTGAAACATGTCGTGTGTCACAGGAGGCAGGTGTACATGATCCTGAAGGACACCGCACACGACCTGAACCTGTCTTTTAATTTCAAGGTGAAGGGTTTTAGTTATTTGGTGTCATCGTAGTCGATGAAGTGTTTCAGATGCAGAGCAGAGGGACACTTAGTCCGCTCCTGTCCGGAGAGGGCTGCAGCCGCTGCTGCTGGCGGGGTTAGGGTTAGTGTGGAAACCGAGTGTGGAAACAGTCAAACGGATGAACGTATGAATGTGTGTGAGGAGTTAATTGAGGATGAGGAGATGTCAGATGAGGAAGGGTTAAAAATCCAACAGAAAAGGAAAAGCGCCAACTCTGCGCAGGAAAGTATGAAAAGCGCCCAAAGTGTCGGCTGAGTCAGAGAGAAGTCACTCTCTGACTCAGCCGACACTTTGGGCTCTTTAGTCGCTTTAGACGATCCACAAACTCTTTACTCTCCTGCTGACATCCAGGCTTTTCTGGAGCGAACCAAAGGAGCCCCGCTGCCGATAGTCGGAGATCACTTCTCTGATCTCACACTGTTCATGAAGTCAGCCAGGCCTTTGACCAGAAAGTCAGTAACATGTGGTGAGGTTGTGCTCACAGATTAGGAAATATATTGTCTGAAAAAAATGATAGTGAGAGGGTTAGGGAGGAGGGCTTTTAATGGGGATGTCACTTTAAGCCACAAGTCCAGCTGCAGTGGAGGAGTGGGGATTTTATTTGCCAGAAGTTTTTTGCCCGTTTCCTACGAAGTGGAAGAAATTATTCATGCTTTACAATCGGGTAACGGCTCTGAGATCTCAGACCCATCTGAGATCAGGAAGTTTGCTGCCAGTTTCTACAGAGACCTCTTTAAGAGTGAAGGGTCACATAATCCAGATGTGCACAGCAGTTTCCTCAATGGACGGCCTTCCTGTGGACTTCTATAAGTCCTTCTGGTCTGAAATAGGAGAAGACCTGCTCGAGGTCCTGACAGACAGTCTCCAGAGAGGGAGACTACCTCTGAGCTGCGGGAGGGCCATCATTACTCTGCTGCCCAAGAAGAGAGACCTACAAGACCTCAAGAACTGGAGGCCAGTCTCTCTGCTGTGCACGGATTATAAAATCCTGTCCAACGCTCTGGCCTTGAGGCTGAGAGAGGTGGTGGCGTCCATCATCCACCCCAACCAGACCTACTGTGTGCCCGGCAAGCTCATAAGTGACAATGTCGCTCTAATTCGAGATGTTTTGGAACTCTCCAGTTCATTGGCTATAGACACCGGTCTTATTTCCATCGACCAGGAAAAGGCTTTTAACCGGGTTGAACACCAGTACTTATAGCAGACTTTGGCTGCCTTTGGGTTCAACCCAGGCTTTACAGCCAAGATACGGGTTCTCTATAGTGACATTTTGAGTGTCTTGAAAATAAATGGTGGCCTGAGTGCTCCTTTTAACATCCAGAGGGGGGTGAGACAGGGATGCTCTCTCTCTGGCATGCTGTATTCTGTAGCCTTCGAGCCTCTGCTTCACAAACTGAGAAATGATCTTAGTGGTGTGTGTTTCCCTCATTGTAATGTACCTTTTAAGTTGTCTGCGTATGCTGATGACCTTATTGTGCTGGTCAATACACAAAGAGATGTGGACATTTTAGCTGACACTGTCAACAAGTTTGGTTTTTATCTCATCTGCAAAGGTAAACTGGGAGAAGAGCGAGGCTGCGATGGTGGGGGAGAGGCTGGGGGATCGGCTCAGACCCCCTGGTGCTTTAGTCTGGATTTGAACCTGTTTTTAATGGATACCACTGAGATGAGCACATCATCCCTGCCGGGTTTTTATAAGAGTGTTTTTAGGGTGTGGAAGAAACAGAGACAGGAGAAGGCGGGCTCCCTGTACTGGCTCCTACAGGAACCCGTCCTGTTGGGCACTTGGCTGGATTATCCCAGCTGGGGACGAGCCACACTGTCCAGACTGCTCCAGACTGCAGGGGTATCCATGCTGGGACAGGTAGTGGAGCTGTGTGGGCCTCGGCTGGAGGACCCCGTTAGGCTGGCTGCTCGGTTGGGATTAAGGTCCATCCGAGTCACCGAGCAGCTGCTGGAGCACTGGAGATGTAAACTGACAGGACACGAGTGCCTACTTTTAAACTCTTTTATCAACGTTACAGTCGCTCCAAACCGAGAGGATCCGTATCCTGCCATCTGCCTGGTACCGGATTATAAAAACTGTAGCGGACCTCTGATGGAGCCTGTAAATCCCGTCCTTTTGGAGGGGGCCTCAGGGAAAACCTCTTACAAACTAATGGTAAAAACTTTGAACAGAGACAAACTAAACGGACGGACTGACACCTCATGGAGGAGTTACCTGGGTTTGGACCCTAAATCAAGACCTTCATGGAGGTCTTTGTACAAACCTCCACTGTCAAAAAAACATGCTGACTTGCAGTGGAGAATCCTCCATGGAATTATAGCAGTGAACTCCTTTGTGTCAGTCATCAATCCATCTGTAGAGGACAAATGTCCGTTTTGTGACCAAAGAGGGACTGTCTTTCATTGTTTTTGAGTGTCACCATCTTTCTGCACTGTTTCTGTTTTTACAAACTGTTTTTACCAGATGTGGTGTTGTTCCTGTGTGTGTGAAGATGATCAAGTCCAGAGTCATGATTGATTTTAGCTTTTACAAAGCAGCAGGTGACCTGGACTCGTTCCAGCAGGTCTGGGGTTTTAAAAAGGATCTCCGTTCTGTGGCAGAGGGAGAACTCAGCTATGGAGATGTGCTCGTCTAAGTTATTTATTTATTTTTGGAAGGTTCTTAATGTAATTTATTAGGCTTGTAATGTACACTGTGTACATTTGAAGAGCGGCTAATGAAGTTGATTTCAAAAATCAAAGAATCTCTCTCTGCCTGTCTGTCTCTCTCTCCCTCTGTCTGTCTCTCTCTGTCTCTCTCTCTGTCTCTCTGTCTTTCTCTCCCTCTGTCTGATTTCTGTGTGTGTGTGTGTGTGTGTGTGTGTGGATGATGTTGGTCTTGAGTTTTGCCTCGTGTGTTTGTGTAGTCTGTCCTCTTCCTGGTTCCGTGGTGGAGTGGAGGGCATGTGACTCAGGTGTGTTTGGCAACCCAGAATGAAGATGAAGAAAAGTTTCACTGATATCTGTAACCAGGAACTGATATTACATCAATTTATCAGAAACAGCTTCATCCATGTTCAGGTGGAAAGCACAGAAAATCTCTAAGACTAAAACTTTATCCAGAAAAACGTGAGGAGTGTTGTAGATCTATTTCAGTTACTGCAGTCTAGCTAATCTGACCATACACCAAAGCCTGCAGAGTGTGTATCCAGCTTTCTATTGGCCATCTTCACACACACACACACACACACATTCCCTAACTCTTAACCCTTAACCCACAACTACATGCCTAAACCCCCCACTTACTTTAACCCTAACATAAACCTGATCCTAACCTGAACCTTAAACCCAAATCTGAACCTTTAAACTTTAAAATAGTGAGGACTGGCTAAAATGTCCTCACTATGCAGAATGTCCTCACTATGATGGCTTAAAATCTTAAAATAGGTCCTCACAAAGTGTGTGTAAAAAACTGAGAAAACATTACAGATGTTTCACACTTTAGTGATCTGAAACACTATTTCTTTGGACGTTTCTATTTTTCTTCTTTTGTTTTCTTTATTTACTTTGTATAAATGTGTTTCCATCTGCAATCATTTGATGAGATGTTATCAGAATCAGAATCAGAAACACTTTATTGATTCCCGGGGGGAAATTGTGCAGTACTGGTGCTCCCATTCAAGAGTAGAAAGTAGAGTAGAAAGTAGCAAAAAATTTAAATTAAAAGTATGTACAAAATATAAAAATAAGAAATAGGAAAAACATTTACAATATTTAAGTGAAAAATAAAAGTAAAAAAAATATATACAATAACAATGTATGACCATATATGTATTGCACTGAAAATTTAAAGAATAAATAATAATGAGGTAGTATGTCTAGGAGCAGGTCCAGATTTTCAGTCTGTTTCTTCTGAGTGTCTGACACTCAGAGGGAGGAGCTGAACAGTTTGATGGCCACAGGCAGGAATGATTTCCTGTGGCGCTCTGTTGTACATTTGGGAGGAATGAGTCTCCCACTCAAGGTGCTCTTGTGTCTGACCAGTACGTCATGGAGAGGATGTGAGACATTGTCCAATATGACCCGCAGCTTGAACAGCATCCTCCTCTCTGACACCACCATCAGAGAGTCCAGCTCCACCCCCACAACGTCACTGGCCTTGTGGATCAGTTTGTTGAGTCTGTTGGAGTCCGCCACCCTCAGCCTGCTGCCCCAGCATGCAACAGCATAGAGGATAGCACTGGCCACCACAGACTCATAGAAAATCCTCAGCATAGTCCAGCAGATTTTGAAGGACCTCAGCCGCCTCAGAAAATAGAGACGGCTCTGGCCCTTCCTGTAGAGGGCATTAGTGGTCACCACCCAGTCCAGTTTATTGTAAATGTGAATTCCCAGGTACTTGTAATCCTCTACAATGTCCACACTGACCCCCTGGATGGAAACAGGGGTCATCGGCACCTTGGTCCTCCTCAGATCAACAGTCAGCTCCTTTGTCTTTGTCACGTTGAGCTGCAGGTGGTTCTGCTCGCACCATGCAAGTTGTCCACAGCAGCCCTGTACTCCTCCTCATCACCCTTACTGATATATCCAACTATTGCTGAGTCATCAGAAACCTTCTGAAGATGGCAGGTCTCTGTGCAGTAGCTGAAGTCCGTGGTGTAGATGGTGAAGAGGAAGGGAGAGAGGACAGTCCCCTGCGGGGCCCCGGTGTTGCTGACCACTCTGTCTGACACACAGTGTTGTAAACGCACATACTGTGGTCTGCCAGTCAGGTAGTTGACAATCCAGGACACAAGGGGGGCATCCACCTGCATCTCCATCAGTTTCTCACCCAGTAGAGCCGGGCGGATGGTGTTGAACGCACTGGAGAACTCAAAAAACATGGCTCTCACAGTGCTCGCCAGCTTATCCAGGTGGGCGTAGACACTGTTGAGCAGGTAGATGATGGCATCCTCAACTCCAAGTCAGGGCTGATAGGCGAACTGAAGGGGGTCCAAGTGTGGCTTGACCATGTGCCGGAGCTGCTCCAGGACGAGTCTCTCCAGGGTCTTCATGATGTGGGAGGTGAGTGCCACAGGTCTGTAGTCCTTGGAGCCACTGGGACATGGCACCTTCGGCATCGAAACGAGGCAGGACGTCTTCCACAGCACGGGGACCCTCTGACAACTCAGGCTCATGTTGAAGACATGGTGAAGTACTCCACATAGCTGGGGGGCACAGGCTTTAAGCACCCTGGCACTGACACCATCAGGGCCTGCAGCCTTGCTTGAGTGGAGTCTCATCAGCTGTCTCCTAACATGGTCAGCAGTGAAGCACACTGTAGAGGTGACCGGTGGGGGAGGGGTGGAGTCGTCAGGTTGAAGAGTGCCGTCAGCCTGGGGACTGGGGAACGAGGTGTGAGGAAAGCTCTCACAGGGGGGTGGGGGGCTGTGAGGAGCAGGAGGGGGAGGGGGAGTGGAAAAGGTGAAGGTTGGAGGCAGAGAGCAGAAGAGTTGGGGGGGTGAGGGTTATATAACATGAAGTGATGGTTAGATGTCAAACAGAAGGCAGAAGACAACAAGACATCATGAAGACAGCAACAGCGACAAACGAATCATTCTGAAGACAACAGGAAACACAACTATGGAGCCAGGACATAGACTTTAAAATTTGGAATTGAAAATAAAATTTGGCACTGAAAACAAAACCAGAACATAAAAAGGAAACTTCAGAAATCAAACATTTGTATTGGAAAAAGTTGTATTGGCACTGAAAAACAAAACACAGGCATTAAACATTATTTCATTTTATTTTGATATTTTCAGTGACAGTTCTTTTCAGTTTCAACCTTCTGTCACCATTTTGGCGCGGAGAGAGGCAAGGAGAGCATGATTTACATATAATCTGTATACTAAGGAGAGAACGTCATTCTTCCTGAACCAGCTGTCCTCTCGTCTGCTGGCATCACTGCAAACCTACAGCAATGGCTTCCACGAGCTCACCTGGAACCATAAAACTGTCAAAAGTCTGTTTCTGTCAGCTGTGGTTTTCTCGCATAGAACCAGCCTGCGTTAAAGTTACGTATTATAAGGTTAGCGCTTGTTCACGCGCTGCCAGACCAGCATAACGTGATAAAATTAAATGAAATCATTTTTAATGCCTGTGTTTTCTTTTTCAGTGAAACTGTTTTCAGTACCAGTACAACTTTTTCCAATACAAATGTTTCAATGCAAAACTTTCCTTTTTCAGTTCTGGTTTTGTTTTCAATGCCAAATTGACTGCAGCAATGAGACATAAAATCCGACCATCATAATGTTGACCTGGATAAAATGTTAAAAGATGCAGTTGCAAATTATTAAAATGGTGACATCACACACCAAACACAAACACACACAACTATCGAAAAACATAGCACAATAAAATACTAATAAATATACCAAATACACACAACGCCATGCAGAGCTGACCATCTGGCAACACTCAAAGGACAAGTTAGCAACAAGTTAGCAGCAACTTAGCCAATAATAACAATGATAATAATGAAATTACGTATTTTGTAGATTAGAAGTGTTCAAGTCTCACTTTTCAGAAGGCTTTGAGACTGAATGTGAAGCTAAACAGCAGATTCTTATTTCAGTTGGTGAAATATAATTAAGAACCGTGTTTCCAGGTGTTTGCTTCCACGCTGGCATGCACAGGGAGTCCTGAAGTCTACAGGCCTCTAGTCAAAGTCAAGTGCACTTCACCTGTACATGTTCTGTAAACGACACTGCTGTCATTCATATACATTAAAAACTCTGCAGTCTGGTTATTAAATGTACAATAGTTTCCCTACAATACATATATATAATCTAGAGTGTCTGCATGAATGTTTGGTTTTTGTCATGTTTGGATTTTGTCATGTGGCGTCGCTGGTTGAGAAGCTCATCATGTAAAGGGAAGGCTTCAAGTCTGGAGGAAGTGGTGAGTGATATTTTAACATTGAGGGAAAAGTGAAAAACGTCTGATGACTCTGTTGTACTGATAAATTAATGTTGTTGGAAATAAACATATTGAATTTATCAAGACAAAAAATAAACCTGGAGGAAGAGTTTTAGAAAATAAATATGACTAACAAAAGCTGGTTCTCTCTGACATTGATTTAGCTTGAGAGTTTACAGTAATATACTTTAAATATTTACAAAATACTAAAACTGTACTTTAAACTCACACTGAGGTTTTCTTCACAATAAAAGCAGATGGACAATTTGCAAATGTTTAATGTTTATTTCCACAGACTTAAATTTCATCTTATCGTTTTCAGTTTATCAAAATATTAATGTCAATATAAAACAGTGAATCAGAGGTGACATTTACACACATGATGGATCAATAAATGCAAATAGTATCATATTTTCAGTATACATTAGCTCTGATTCCACGCCAGATATGAACATTTAATAAAAACTGAAAATAAATATAAATTTCATCCTGATTCTCAACATGGACTGAAAATACAAGAAAAAGATTATATTTATCTTTAAAAGTAAAAGACAGCAAGTGTGTTCGAAATCGCTTACTAACATACTGCGTACTACATACTTAAGCATGTACTGCATACTGCGTACTAAATGAGCAATTAAGTATGCCATTACCAGCCTACTGTTCACTCTAAAGTTCTCAACAATAAATCTTCTCTGTATCATGTGACTATCGATCACATGACTACCGATGAGTTTCACACTCATCATTCATAATTATTCAGTCTGAAGAAACGCAATGCATCTTGGGACAGTTGACTTTATCCAGTAAAAATCTGGTCACATACTCAGAGTCTAGAATGTTACATCATTCTTTGTATGAATCATATGTTAGTATGCAATTTCGAACACATTCATTTGGTCAAAATAACAGGACATTCTATCCAAATTCAATTCAAAATAAAAGCCATTGGGAATGCACAATACTAATCTAATGAGGTCTTTCATAATAAAAGCCTTTCACGCAAATTAAATATAGACCTCCTCATGAATTTCAAAATAAATTACATTTGGTTGCAGCCTTCAAAATAAAAGCCAGAGGGAACAGGCAATCTTTCCTGCTGTCATCTTCAAAATAAAAGTTTTCAACAGACAATATTAGTACTTCTTCATAATGAAAGCACTAAAACTACAGCTTCAGGTTAAGACTTTTAAAATAAGAGCAGGCAAGAATAATCAATATATTTCCTTAATTCATTACAGGTCTTAAAATATGATCACATTAATTTTATATTCTCAATTAATATTTGATAACAACAACAATTCACAAATAGTTTCTATATGTACTATGTCATTATTATTATATTAAATTAAAATAAATAAATAAAAATATATGAAATGAATAAATTAATGATAATTTTCAAAAATACCAACAATAAAATAAAAAACAGATGATTGGAGGAGGTCAATCTACTGTGACAGGTTGCTGAGGCTCCGATTGGTGGCCAGAAAATTACCCATGAAGTTCGGCACCTGCAGGCCCGTCATTATGGTGATACCACCACACCAAACCTGCAACACAATTTTACTACTGTTAGTACTGCCAAATGATGAGGATGAGTACTGCACTGCAAAGTACTGCCTCAAATATTACAGGAGGACAGACAAACAGCGAAACTCACAGGTCACAGGTCCGGAGAAGGTTTGATTAAAGTCATAAATAAGGTCTAAAACTCCACAAGTGTACAGAAAACAATCTAATTATGGGTTTGTTTGTTTTTTTGTTTTTTTCCTCTCATTTTCTCCATTTGTTTCTTATTTTCTTTGGTTGTGTTGGATTTTATAAATTGCCCAGATGTGTTTAGGTATCCAGTGATGTGAGTGTTAGTGAGTATTCACAGTTTAAAATGTTTATTTACTGCCGGCTCTTTATGTCCTGCCTATTAATATGCTGATGGACTGAGTTTGGTGGTTTACCTACGTACTCTAAAATGGACATTTTGGTGTCATAGTGGCATTTTACCTCTCTTCACTGTGATCAGTTGTTTCATTGAAAATTACACTGGTGTCGTGTTTCTTTTAGAATAAAACATTTTTCAGTTTTCTCATCCTTAAGAGCACATTTTCACTGTTAACATCTCTTTTCTTTGTGGGAATTCAACCTGAGCTCTCCCTTCTGACAACAAGCTACTAATGATGATGAAATGAAAGATGATAGGGTGACCTGATAGCAGTCTGGGTCAAGCTGCTGTCCTAGGTCAAGCATTGAAATCTTATGGGTCTGGAAGAAATTGCATTTCGGTCCGGTTTCGGACCAGAGTCCACCTGTTGAGTATGTGGGGGTCCCGTAGTTCCTGACTTTCACCGAGGCAGCAGAGTTAGGGTTAGTTAACACTCACTCGGGAGAAGGTGATGTCACATACTTCTGTGCACCAATCAGGATTTAGCAACATTTGAATCAAAATCGGATGACAGTTGGAGGATTGTTTGTTTACGTTGCCGAGCCACTGTCAATCAAATCAAACGCAATCCCGATGAAGCTGAAGATTAATTTAAGCGTTTTTCAATGTTAAATTCCTAATAAATAAATAAGAACTTACAAACTTTACCTTAGATTGTTGTTTATTTAATCATGAATGCTTAATGTTTGCGACAAAAACTCCATATATGTTTTAAAGAAAACACGAGTCAGGTCTGGATGATGTTCATGATTCATGTTTTTTCAGGTCCAGTGTTGATTCTTTTCAATATTTAACCAAAAAGACATCAATATTTACTGAAAAAAGTGTTTCTAGGAAAGGATTTATGGTCAGGAGACGATACTGAAGGAAAACTTATGAAACATGTCTGCTGTTAATATTTGACTAAAATGTCCAATAAAGAAAAAATACAGTGCATCCGGAAAGTATTCACGGCGCTTCACTTTTTCCACATTTTGTTATGTTACACCCTTATTCCAAAATGGATTAAATTAATTTTTTTCCGCAAAATTCTACACACAACACCCCATAATGACAATGTGAAAAAAGTTTTTTTGAAATTTTTGCAAATTTATTAAAAATAAAAAACTAAGAAATCACATGTACATAAGTATTCACAGCCTTTGCCATGAAGCTCAAAATTGAGCTCAGGTGCATCCTGTTTCCACTGATCATCCTTGAGATGTTTCTGCAGCTTAATTGGAGTCCACCTGTGGTAAATTCAGTTGATTGGACATGATTTGGAAAGGCACACACCTGTCTATATAAGGTCCCACAGTTGACAGTGCATGTCAGAGCACAAACCAAGCATGAAGTCAAAGGAATTGTCTGTAGACCTCCGAGACAGGATTGTCTCGAGGCACAAATCTGGGTAAGGTTACAGAAAGATTTCTGCTGCTTTGAAGGTCCCAATGAGCACAGTGGCCTCCATCATCCGTAAGTGGAAGAAGTTCAGAACCACCAGGACTCTTCCTAGAGCTGGCCGGCCATCTAAACTGAGTAATCGGGGGAGAAGGGCCTTAGTCAGGGAGGTGACCAAGAACCCGATGGTCACTCTGTCAGAGCTCCAGAGTTCCTCTGTGGAGAGAGGAGAACCTTCCAGAAGGACAACCATCTCTGCAGCAATCCACCAATCAGGCCTGTATGGTAGAGTGGCCAGACGGAAGCCACTCCTTAGTAAAAGGCACATAGCAGCCCGCCTGGAGTTTGCCAAAAGGCACCTGAAGGACTCTCAGACCATGAGAAACAAAATTCTCTGGTCTGATGAGACAAAGATTGAACTCTTTGATGTGAATGCCAGGCGTCACGTTTGGAGGAAACCAGGCACCGCTCATCACCAGGCCAATACCATCCCTACAGTGAAGCATGGTGGTGGCAGCATCATGCTGTGGGGATGTTTTTCAGCGGCAGGAACTGGGAGACTAGTCAGGATAGAGGGAAAGATGAATGCAGCAAAGTACAGAGACATCCTGGATGAAAACCTGCTCCAGAGCGCTCTTGACCTCAGACTGGGGCGACGGTTTATCTTTCAGCAGGACAACGACCCTAAGCACACAGCCAAGATATCAAAGGAGTGGCTTCAGGACAACTCTGTGAATGTCCTTGAGTGGCCCAGCCAGAGCCCAGACTTGAATCCGATTGAACATCTCTGGAGAGATCTGAAAATGGCTGTGCACCGACGCTTCCCATCCAACCTGATGGAGCTTGAGAGGTGCTGCAAAGAGGAATGGGTGAAACTGCCCAAAGATAGGTGTGCCAAGCTTGTGGCATCATATTCAAAAAGACTTGAGGCTGTAATTGCTGCCAAAGGTGCATCAACAAAGTATTGAGCAAAGGCTGTGAATACTTATGTACATGTGATTTCTCAGGTTTTTTATTTTTAATAAATTTGCAAAAATCTCAAATAAACTTTTTTCACGTTGTCATTATGGGGTGTTGTGTGTAGAATTTTGAGGAAAAAAATGAATTTAATCCATTTTGGTATAAGGCTGCAACATAACAAAATGTGGAAAAAGTGAAGCGCTGTGAATACTTTCCGGATGCACTGTAAATGTCCTAATTAAGTTTGATTAAAAAAGGGATTTTATGTTTGAAAATCTTGTTCACACAGTTTGAAGAGCAGTAGCCAGATGTTATTATTAGATCGAGTCTTAGTAGTATTAGATGTAGTATTACTGCAGTGTGGTGTAGTACTGACAGTGAAGGCAGAGTAGATGTAGTATTAGATGGAGTATTACTGCAGTGTGGCGCAGTGCTGACAGTGAAGGCGGGGTAGATGTAGTATTAGATGTAGTATAACTGCAGTGTGGCGTAGTGCTGACAGTGAAGGCGGAGGAGATGTAGTATTAGATGTAGTATAACTGCAGTGTGGCGTAGTGCTGACAGTGAAGGCGGAGTAGATGTAGTATTAGATGTAGTATAACTGCAGTGTGGTGTAGTACTGACAGTGAAGGCAGGGACGAGCGGCTGGCTGAACTTTGTTTTGAAGGAGTGAAGAAGACGAAGCCGATCGACGTCGATGAATGATAAATCACCTGAAACACAAAGAGAGAAACACCATCTGAATCTGAAGACTCAAACAGACAGAAAGCAACACAAAACAAGGAGGGGTGAAACTTTCTGAAGGAAACTGAAGTGTGATCACTGATGCTGAACACTGTAAATGCTGTAAACTGATTCAAATAACTGTAAATGTTAAATGTTTGTTGTGAAATGTGTGTGGAAGTTGTGTCAGTTAATGCAGTCAAAGAAGTTGAAGTGTGAAAGTTGATCCAGCTTAAATGTGTATATTTTTATTTTCTATTTCTTATTTTTTATATTTTGTACATACTTTTATTTCTAAATTTATGCTACTTTCTACTCTTGAATGGGAGCACCGGTACTGTATAATTTCCCCCCAGGGATCAATAAAGTATTTCTGATTCTGATTCTGATTCTTCACCCTCCACTGGGCGGGTCGCTGAAACTCCTGCAGAAGTAGAGATACTGACCCTCAGATGCCAACCATTCTATGTTCCCAGGGAATTTGAATCTTTTATCTTGATAGCTAATGATGGACTTCCGTAAGAGTCATGTGGACATCTATCTTTAGTCAGAAATGGTCAGGATCACCATCAGACGGAGCAATACAAATTCTTGGGTGTAACAATCTCCTTTTCTTTAAAATGAGAAGTCAACACTACAACAGTGCTGAAGAAAACCCAGCAAAGACTTTTCTTTTTATGACAGCTGAAAAGATTTTCCATATCACAGGAAGGTATGATGCAATTTTATCATTCTGGGATGGAGAGCATCCTCACCTTTGGAATAACTGGAAACACCTCAGCACAAGACAGGAAACTTCTTGGCAAAATGGCCCGGAGCTACCATCCCTGATCTACATCATTAGACTTCAGAAAAAGGGACAAAATATTCTTCATGATTCCTCTCCCTGCTAACCATCACCAGCAGTCTGTGTAATAAAAGTGATATTTAAGGTAAAACTCGGTTAAACTGTCAGCTGTAGAGTAAGAGATTAAAGTATATAGCTGAAATGTTAGTTAATCTCTAAACTATGAAAGGAACTGAAGTTTATGTGAAGCACTGAAAGTTGCTGAATCATCAGCTGAAGCGTTAGAGATTAAAGCAATTGAACTGTCATTGTAAGAGCATGAGATGAAAATATAAACATTTTCATTCAACTGTAACTGAAATCAGTGGAAGAAAAAGTTATTTGTATGTGTGCTTGTTGAAGTGTCAGTATGTGAGCAGTGACAGCAGTTGAAATGTAATCTTGAACATTTGAACTATCAGCTGAGAACTGAAAGTCAATTGAAGAGTCAGCTGAAAGCATTTGAATTATCAGCTGAAGCGTCACTTGTGAAAACATATGACACCAGTTGAAGCCTTGTAGGAAGATGCACTGAAAGTAGAGAGATGAACATTGATATGCCAGTGAAACTGTAAATAATGAAAGTAATCAAAATTTCAGTTAAAGCCCTTGAGCATGTTAAAGACATAAAGAATAAAAATAGTTTGACAGTCATCAGTTGACTTGTAACAGGTGAAAGCAGCAGAGGTGTTTAAAAACAAGATACCAAAAAAATCACATGACATCACAAAATGTAGTTTTACAATGCATAAATATAAACAGATACATATATCACAGAAAAATAAAAACAATGACGTAAAATCTTTTTGGTACCGTTGTCGAAGTCGCAGTAGATTCCAATTCGCTGAGGCAGCGGCCAATCCAGCACCTTCGCTCGGTTGTTGTGTTTCGCAGCCAGCGAGCTCTGCAGCCATTGGCTGGCATGGAGACACCATGAACCAGCGCTCTTCCCTAATTGGTCGAAGCGGCCCAGGCATGCCCGGTAGGCCACGCCCACACTTAATGACTTCCAGTCAGCCAGGGGGCGGAGCTCCCAGTAGTGACAGCCACCAATCATCTCCTGGTCACCTAGGAGACAGAAGAAGAAAAAATATATCTAAAAAAAGTAGAAAACCTCTGATTTTATACTGTGAAGATAAATATTTAAATCATTTGAAAATTGTTAAAATTAGATACCATAATATTTACAAAATAAAAGCCAGAGGGAACAGGCAAAGCTATTTCCTGTTGCAAACTTCAAAATAAAAGTCTGCCATTCAAATTAAACAATGAGTGTTCCTGTTATATATGTCACAATAAAAGCCAGTGCTAACAGACAAAGGTAAAATAAAAGCACTTTAACTAAAATTTTGGCTTCAAGTTATGACTTTCAAAATAAAAAACGGCAAGAATAATTAATAATGAATGTAAAATAATTTAAGGTGTTTGGTTTAATAACGTGTTTTATATTTTCAATTAATATTTGATTATGACAACAATTAAAAAATATTTTCTTTAATAGAGTATTTACCGTATTGAATTAGAATTAATACAAAATATAAAAGATACTATACTTTAATTTTAAAAGACATAATTTACATATCCAATATTCATTGCCATTAGTTGTAGGATCAGTACGAGGTATTACTGTATTAGTACTCAGTGTGAAGTACCCAGCACTGTGTACGACTCTCCAGCGAATCGGTCACGTCCAGCTCGACTTGCTGCTGTCTTATTGGGTGAAGGTGTGGCGCTTCTGCTGCCAATGAAATTAAAAATAAAAAACATGTCAAAAGTGAAAGAGTTAAAACCCATTTAACCTCTCAGGGAATAAAAGTGGAAAAACAAGGTGAAACAGCCAATGAGGTTGTGCCAAAGCGATGATGCAGAAAAATGTGAATAAAACAACACAAAATATAACTTTACATTGATTTAAAAGACATATATGCATAAAACTGTAGTATTGTACTAAAACAGTAGACAGTCTTACATAAAAATACGTTTTTATTAGAATAAATACAACAGCTGCTCTTAAAATCAATGATTTTTAGTTAGTTAGACTTTTAGTCAAAACAGTTTTACTTTATATAAAGGTAACAGTAGGAAACAGGATTTTTTTTGTTTGAAGACATATCAAAAACAAAATAATAAAAACAAAATATACAGTTTTACCAACTTCAATAAAAACATGATACAATCTGGAGATTTTATTAAATACTGTAAAATAAACGCTGATGTGTCAGCAATGATGTAAACAGTGATGTGATTGGCTGCATGAAGCGAGAAATGGTTGATGACAAAAGTGATTGGTGACACAGTGGTTGCTAGGCAACCAGTCAGCGATGACAGTTTCTACCTGAGTGTGTCGGAGAGGACGCAATATGGAGACTGCAGAGGGACAAAAAGGTCAAAACACAAACAGCAGCAGAGAAACAACTGAAGATTAAAACAAAAAAAAAATGTTATTAAATAAATCTGAATTTAGTCAGCAGTGAAGGAAAGATGTATTTTAAATAATTTTACCTAATTAACCCTTTCAGTCCCAGCGGACCAATCGGTCTATCTCGCTGTCTATCAACAGATCAATAGTCCACCACTCATAAATCTGAGTCTGAACATTAAGTCCTTCCTATGCTCTCAGTAACTGATTTACTAAATCAGGTTGCACCATTAAAACTTAAGAAATGTCTCAGCTAGTTAAGACTTTAGTAATGTGGAAATTGGTTGCAAGGACACATCTGTAGCGCTGTCCAATCAGAAGCAATCAGCTATATAAACAGGAAGTCACTGTAGTATCACAAGCTAGCATAACTTCAAAAACTACAGTTTTAAGAGGCCAAATGATCAACTTTACTGTCAATCCTTTGTTTTATTTTTATCTGCATTCATGCAGTCAGTTAGCTAATTCCGTTAACTAACAGTATGTATGAGTTCCACCTGCAGTTAGTGGCTGTAAATACTTAGTAACAACTAATCTCTACATCAGAACTAGTTAAATAAAATTATTGATGATGAAACTGAACTCAGCTCAGCCATTGACGCCGACTGTCGCTCCTTATGAGCAGAATAAGACATCATGATTGGTCATCACCGTCCTTCTGTTACTATGGTGATCCAAACAATGTGAGCGTCACAGTTTGGTTGTTTCTCATTCATAGGATTGGAAAGATATTATTATCATTGGTTATGAAGCTTTCATCAACACCTTTAATCTCTTTACTTTGACTAACTGTTGGCACAATAATACTGGCACTTGGTAATGATGCAGTTCTAAGACCACAGTTTGTGTCAGTTTCACCAAAAACCTCAGATTTCAATGATTAGTTGTTCTGTAATCAGTTGTCATATGTGACACCTTCACAATTATAACTCATGCATTTTCTAACATTTTCTTCTCTGCAAATTTAAATTCTACATGAATATAATCCATCGTAAATCTCTACCGCAGATATTCAGTCCTTGTTACGCGTCCATGTTTGAAGCTAATTAGAGACTTTGAGAGACAATCAGCCTTTTGTGAGAGGAAATAAGGAACTTAAAATCTAACTTATGATTAAAATCTACTCAGATATATACTCATGTACTTAGTCATTAAGTTGTTTGTAGTGTTTTATACTTTATACTTTAAGACTGGAGGACAATATGTTCCAGTTTCTTATCTCTCTTATGGGTGCAAATTAACTGTCGAGCTAATCCCGACACATTTACTTGATGTTGTTAATATCAATACTGAATAATTTGCTTTGTCCCATACAAATAAACAAACAATAAAGACAGACTTATAGTGTCCATTTGACTCCACTTCATTCAACTATATCAAGATTTTCAAGAAAGTCTTTCATGTTCTTCAGACTTCTCTGCAGAATCTCATCTTTTAATAAATGCTGAAAAGACAAAATGTCTTTATTTCTCAAAAACTATTCACACACTTCATGGTACTAAAACTGAAACTGTACAATTTTATAAATATCTGGGAATTTGGCTCAACAGCAGTCTGACTTTCAAACCTCAACTGGCTGAGAAAACAAAGATAAAAATGTTTCTTATCAGAATCAAGTTTGTGTCTTGAGATAAATGATTGTACAGTCAACCATCATGTCTGTTTATTCTCAGGCTGCGCGCTCGACGTTAACAAAACTTGATCCACTTTACCTTTGTGTTTCATTACAGGGGATAAACATCATCCTCATCTCTGTGAACTACATGAAACAGTCTATTTATAAAGGACTCCTGCAGAAGCTGCCTCAGCATCACTTCTCTTCTCACATTTAAAACCACTGCTCAGCAGAGCAGATCTCAGGTCTGTTGAACTCTAGTTACCCCGGAGGTAAATACTGAACCAGGACAGACTTCCTTCCACCACTGTCCACCTTATAAATGGAAGGAACGGCAGAAGATTTTAAAACTTGAATGTCTCATCCCACTGGCTGATTTTATTTGTGATTATCTCTGATGCTGTTTGTGCTTGAGTTTGTCTGGTTTGTTTGTTTTCTGTCTGAATGACCTGATTAAATAAAGGTTGGGTCAAAAACACAGTTTCTAGACTTCTGAGACTGAAAGGGTTAATAAAGATAGATAAACAATCCCACCACAAGGTCCATTTAGTAGCTGTTCTGAAGCTTTTGATTGTATCACATGATCTTCCTCAAGTGATCAAAAGCTCCAGAACAACAATTAAGATGATCTGTTAACAACTACAGCTCCCATGATTCTCAGCAGTAGCTTTGACATAAAAACCTGATGACACATTTTCTTACCTGCTTTTATTCTCCTTTCCTCTCAGTCGGGGGTCGTGACCTTTGATCCCCTGAGGCTCCCAGGTCACCGTGTCGCCCTGAACCTTCAGCTCGGCGTGGGCCGTTGCCGCATCAAACCCAAAATTATAAGCTGGAATGAAAACAATAAAAAGAAGAATTATTATAATGTCATAAGTGATTCCAGTTTTCTCTTCTTCGATCTCCTTTTTCAGAATAAAAAATCATATCTTATTGAATTTTTCCTCAACAGTCACAATAACTTATATAACAAACCAGAAACAAGCATTAGTATTAATTTATATCCTCACATGTACTGGAACTGTTTTAATAATGTAAATGTATGTATTTAGTAATATTACAGTTATGTAGATCCATGAACCATGAAGATTATAATGTTCAGTTGGTGTTCAGACTGTTTTAGAGACGTGTTGATTCAACTGTACGATCTTTTTTTTAAACTGTAACAGGTGTTTTGATTATTTTGTCATTTATATAAATG
Source organism: Enoplosus armatus (assembly GCF_043641665.1). NCBI lineage: Eukaryota > Metazoa > Chordata > Actinopteri > Centrarchiformes > Enoplosidae > Enoplosus > Enoplosus armatus. Next base: position 112,879 of record NC_092197.1, read on the forward strand.
TGGGTGGACTAAATAACAGAAACACCTTTCAACAGCAGCACAAATCACAGTATTAGACTGGAAACTGAGTGTATATGTACACATACCCCCGCCTTGAAAAGAGGACTTTAGCTTTACTTCTGTTTAACTTCACATTTTTTATTACATAGTGAGTGACACCTCTTTCCTTTACACCCATCTTTATTCTGTCAGTCTCACACTCATGAACAAAAAACAGTGTCCACTCACTCACTCATTCACTCATTCACGTATTCATTCATGTGTTCACCTCTGGTTTCCATGGCGACAGGCTCAGAGAACTCGCCAACAGCTGCTTTGTTTCTCGCTCGAACTCGAACAACAATGAACCGAGAATCAAACTTCAGACCTGAAACAGAAAAACAGATTTCACATTTAAAATAATGAAACACATAAAAGTCCATTTATATCTCATAAAACACTAATTTCTGTTAATTTATTTCTCACCTGTGATGTGACCTCTGACCTGTGATGTGACCTCTGACCTGTGATGTGTCCTCTAACCTCTCACCTGAGACAGTGACGTGTGTCTCGCTGATGTCGTGGATTTTTTCCCAGCATGCCTCTCCTGCAGCTCTCAGCGAGCTGTCGCGGTTTGTTTTTCGGTATTCGAGTTCATAGCGTTCCATTCGTCCACTGTCACCATCTCGATCGGCCTCACCGGCCTTTCGCCAGGCAACCATGATGGTGTTGTCACGGACAACGCAGCTGGAGATGTCGATCTCTGGAGCTCTGGGAACTGCCAGAACAAGTCAAACATACTGTACACAAGATGAAAAAACAAACAACAAGCAAACAAAACAGACAAAAGAAGAGGTGTGACTCACCTGGCAGGAAGTGAAGTTGTTGAAGCCCCGCCCTCTCTGTGCTGAAGTCGACGGTAAATTGCGACATGTTCTCCGACACCAAAGGATGAGTTGTCAGCCGGAACGCTGGCGCCATGGTTACCCTGGCAACAAGAGGGGGCGGGGTTTGGGCAAGGGCACGGTCACAAATGTCACATGGTCGCATATGTTAAAGGGGCGTGGTTTACATGGAGTCATTTCAGAGCTGTGATTCATTAAAATTCTGAACTTTGATTTGTTAGTTCAATGCTTGAGAAGAAATTGACGTAAATATAAAATGGAATTTAATAAAATCTTAAACATAAAAAACAACTTCAACAGCATTGAATCTAAATTAAATAAAAGCAACAAACAAATAAATAAAACATTAAAATATGAAGACAACTGAACAATGACAGTAAACAGAATGAATGTAAACACAAACTCAGAAACTTGAGATGACAAAATGTGTCTTTTAATAAACATAATTTACATAAATAAACAACTAAATGCAAACATTAAGTCATGATCATATTAAAATCATATTTTCTTTACCTTTCTTTAATTTGTTTTGCAGCCTGCAAAAGAAAACAGATAAAAGAAACCTTAAATATTTATTATTAAAGTCATTTCTAATTTTAAAAAAGTTGTAAATTGAAAAGTTTTTCATGAGAAAATGAGATGTTTCTTTAAAGATTTTATTTCTTCATCCTCCTCCCATCCTACCTTTAGGAATTCTTCTTCGTTGGTGATCGTCAGTGTTTGATTTGCAAACTCGAGCAGTTCTTCACAAGACAGCAGAGCAAACTTTCCCTCCGACAGCTGCTTCTGAAAAATCACAAACAATTCTGAAAAATGTGTCAAAATACTTTAAATGAACGTTCAGAGAAGAGAGGACAACATGAAGCAGCTGTGTCGTTCCTTCACAGGGTTGGATACAATCCCCAGCTCCTCCTGTTGTCAAAGTGTCCCGGCGGTCAGACCGGCAGCTTGCATGGTAGCTTGCTGCCATCAGTGTGAGTGTGAATTCATTTTTTTGTGGATAAAAGTGGCAACAAGAGGAGAGAAAATCAAACAAACTGGGACTTTAATGGAAAAATATTTGACAAAATGAATAAAATAACATTTAGATTACTTTTAATAAAAAATTGTCAAAGAGTATGTGGGATTAAAGGCATGCAGTAATTATTCTATGTAAATAAGGAATGTTTGTTATTAACTTTGTTAACTTATGTGAGGAAAACCATACAATTACAATATTTTTAAAATATCACAAAAAAAAGATTTTGTCAGAAATACATAACAAAAGAAGAACATTTAAAGGAAAGTCATTAAAGTTTCAGAAGGAAAGAAAGATCACTGAGTGGGAAAACAAAATGAAAGTAAAGAAATATAATGAATTTACCTGAAGCTCGGCCTCTTTCCTCAGCTTCTCCTCTTTAATGACACCATGAAGCTCCGCCCCTTTCTCCTCCAGGGCGGAGCTAAGCTGCTCAAGTTCCGCCTCCAGTTCTGCCATCACCTTACATGACTCCTCCTGATTGGACAGACAACGTTTATGTTAGTTATTTTTACTTCGACTAGATCTCTAAGCCCCTCCCTCTGCTCCCTCTCAGCCAATCATCTGCTGACCTGCAGTCCTATCAGTGTGTTGTCGACTGTTTCCAGGAAATTTTGGAGCTCCTCGTTCTTATTGGCTAATGTGCTGATGATCCTGCGAAGAGCTTCCTGTTTAACACACAAACACACTTTTTATTAAAAATGTAAAAAAAAAATTCAGTTTCTGTTATTTGACTTGGGATGTAACGGATGCAGTAGTTTAACAGTGCAGTAGTTTTACAGTGTACCAGATGCAGTAGTTTTACAAGTGCAATGGTTTTCCACTACAGTGGTTTTACATTGCTGTAGTTTTACAGTGTAACTGGTGCAGTGGTTTAAGTGTAATTGTTTTACAGTGTAACCGATGCAGTGCGTAAAACTCTGCACTGTAAAATTACTGCACTGTAAAACTACAGCATAGTAAAAGTACTGCATCTGTTACACTCTAAACCTACACTCATCTCAGCAGGAAGTAGTAATATGAATTACAATTTAAAACTGTAAAATATTTTAAAATGATTTAAAATGTAAAAATGAAGAGAGAGAATCAGCCTCATGTCTCTCTCTCATTCATTGTCTGTGTTGCTTCCCCACTCTCCTGTTTTATTCAGCTTCAGTATTCAGCTAACCCTAACCCGTTACACTGTAAAAACACTGCACTGTAAAACTACCACACTTTTAAACCACTGCACTGTAAAACATCATCTGTTACACTGTAATACTACAGTGTAGAATCATTTAATCCGCTTAATTTTCTGTGTAAACTGTTTCCTTCTCATTTATGCTCATCATGTGTACTGCAGTACAGTATAATGATGTTAGTCCCGTAGAGTACTATTAGTACTTCTTAGACTGACAGACAGAGAGAGAAACAAACACAAACAGAGCCCCCAGCCAGAAACCATGACCATGTACAGACTCAGTAAAATATATATGTACTTTTCGAACAGCAAGAGAGAGAGAGAGACCAGGAAAAGAGATCATATTTCTCCTGTATTAGCTTCGCTGCACTGGCTCCCTGTAAAATCTAGAATCGAGTTTAAAATCCTTCTCCTGACCTACAAAGCTCTTACTGGTCAGGCACCATCATATCTTAAAGAGCTCATAGTACCCTATTACCCCACTAGAGCACTGCGCTCCCAGAGTGCAGGGTTGCTTGTGGTTCCTAGAGTCTCCAAAAACAGAACAGGAGCCAGAGCCTTCAGCTATCAAGCTCCTCTCCTGTGGAATCGGCTCCCAGTTTGGGTCCGGGAGGCAGACACACTCTCTACTTTTAAGAGTAGGCTTAAAACTTTGCTTTTTGATGAGGCTTATAGTTAAGGGCTGGCTCAGGCCTGCCTGGACCAGCCCCTAGTTATGCTGCTATAGGCCTAGACTGCTGGGGGACTTCCCATGATGCACTGAGCTTTCCTCCTCTCCCTCTCCATCTTTGCACATTCATCACCCTCCAATGCATGCTACTAACTTTATATCTTCCTGGAGTTTCTTTGTGCTTTGTTGTCTCGCAGGTTCCTGTGGATCGTGGTCCTGGTACGCCTGGGTGCTGCTGCCATGGGCCTGCTTGACTCTCATCACTACAGTTATTATGTTTAGTCGTAGGTCTGTTACTATTAATGCTGTTATTGCTATTATTAATCTCTGCTATTATTACAGATGTAACTACTATTATCAGTCATAATTCCATTATTATTATAATTACAGCTGCTATGGCTACTGCTAGTGCTGCCATACATCTCTGCCTGTCTGCCTGTCTGCCTGTGTCTCTACGTCTATCTCTCTCTGCCACTGTCTCCAAAGTGCTTGCTCATGGTGGGAACTGTTGGTCTCTGTAATGACATTATAAATTCAATTCAATTCAATTCAATTTTATTTATATAGCGCCAAATCACAACAAAGTCATCTCATGACACTTTACAAAATAGAGCAGGTCTAGACCGACTCTTTATAATGTTATTACAGAGACCCAACAGTTCCCACCATGAGCAAGCACTTTGGTGACAGTGGCAAGGAAAAACGTCCTTTTAAGAGGCAGAAACCTCGAGCAGAACCAGACTCTAGGTGGGCGGTCATCTGCTTTGACCGGTTGGGTTTGAGAGAGAGAGAGAGAGAGAGAAGGGGGGAGAGACAGACAGACAGACAGAAAGAGACAGAAAGAGAGAGATAGACGTAGAGACACAGATAGACAGACAGACAGACAGACAGGCAGAGATGTATGGCAGCACTAGCAGTAGAAATAGCAGCTATAGTTATAATAATACTGGAAATATGACTGATAATAGTAGTTACAGCTGTAATACTAGCTGAGATTAATAATAGCAGCTTTAATAGTAACAGAACTACGACTAAACATAATAACTGTAGTGATGAGAGTCAGGCAGGCCCATGGCGGCAGCACCCAGGCATACCAGGACCACGATCCACGGCAACCTGCGAGACGACAAAGTACAAAGAAACTCCGGGGAAGAAATAAAGTTAGTAACATGCATTGGACTGTGATGAATGCGCAAAGATGAAGAGGGAGAGGAGGAAAGCTCAGTGCATCATGGGAAGTCTCCCCAGCAGTGTAGGCCTATAGCAGCATAACTAGGGGGCTGGTCCAGGCAGGCCTGAGCCAGCCCTTAACTATAAGCCTCATCAAAAAGCAAAGTTTTAAGCCTACTCTTAAAAGTAGAGAGTGTGTCTGCCTCGCGGACCCAAACTGGGAGCCGATTCCACAGGGTCCTTATTGGGACAGCCTGATAATAAGGAATTGCAATAATCCAGCCGAGACGTAACAAATGCATGGACTAATTTTTCTGCATCTGTTTGAGACAGGATCTTCCTGATTTTTGCAATGTTACGGAGGTGAAAGAAGGCAGTCCTTGAAGTTTGTTTTACGTGGGAGTTAAAGGACATGTCCTGATCAAAGACAACTCCGAGATTCCTCACAGTGGCGCTGGAGGCCAGGGCAATGCCATCTAGGGTAACAATATCCTTAGATACTGTGTTTCTGAGGTGTTCAGGGCCGAGAACAATAACTTCTGTCTTGTCTGAGTTCAACATCAGATAATTACAGGTCATCCAGGTCTTTATGTCCTTAAGGCATGCTTGGAGCTTGGCTAACTGATGAGGTTCTTCTGGCTTGATCGATAAATATAGCTGGGTATCATCCGCATAGCAATGAAAATGTATGGAGTGTTTTCTAATAATATCCCCTAAAGGAAGCATATATAAGGTGAATAGTATTGGTCCAAGCACAGAACCTTGTGGAACTCCATGACTGGCTTTGGCATACATGGAGGATTCATCATTAACATGTACAAACTGAGATCGATCTGATAAATACGACTTAAACCAGCTTAGTGCAGTTCTTTTGATGCCAATTAAATGTTCCAGTCTCTGTAATAGGATATGATGGTCAATGGTGTCGAATGCAGCACTAAGATCTAACAAAACAAGTATAGAGACAAGTCCCTTGTCTGATGCAGTTAGAAGGTCATTGTGTAACTTTCACCAGTGCTGTCTCTGTGCTATGATGAACTCTGAAACCTGACTGAAAGTCCTCAAGCAACTTATTGTCATGTAGAAAGTCACACAGCTGGTTGGCGACTGCTTTCTCAAGAATCTTGGAGAGAAAGGGAAGGTTAGATATAGGTCTATAGCTGGCTAAAACCTCTGGATCTAGAGTGGGCTTTTTAAGAAGAGGTTTAATTATAGCTACTTTAAAGGACTGTGGTACGTAGCCTGTTAATAAAGACAGATTGATCATGTCTAGAAAAGAAGTGCTGACTAAAGGTAAAACCTCTTTGAGCAGCCAGGTTGGGATGGGGTCTAAGAGACAAGTTGATGGCTTAGACGAAGAGATGGTTTCAGTAATTTGGTGAAGGTCAATGGGAGAAAAGCAATCTAAATATACATCAGGTTTTACAGCTATTTCTGAGATGCCTGTGTTTGAAGGTAAGGTACTACCTGAAGACAGGAGGTGATCAATTCTGTCTCTAATAGTTAGAATTTTATCATTAAAGAAGCTCATGAAGTCATTACTGCTGAGGGTTATAGGAATACATGGCTCCATAGAGCTGTGACTCTCTGTCAGCCTGGCTACAGTGCTGAAGAGAAACCTGGGGTTGTTCTTGTTCTCTTCTATTAATGTTGAGTAATAGGCTGCTCTGGCTTTACAGAGGGCCTTCCTATAAGTTCTAAGACTATCTTGCCAAATTAAACGTGATTCCTCCAGTTTGGTGGAGCGCCATTTCCTTTCAAGTTTCTGCACTGTTTGCTTTAATTTGCAGGTTTGGGTGTTATACCATGGAGCCGACTTTCTTTGTTTTATTATCTTCTTTTTAAGAGGGGCAATAGAGTCGAGTGTCAATCGCATTGAGCCTGCAGCACTGTCAACAAGATTGTCCATTTGAGAGGGACGAAGGTTAGCATAGGAGTCCTCAGTTGTATTGAGACGTGGCATTGAATTTAATGCCGATGGAATCACTTCCTTAAATTTAGCTACAGCACTATCAGATAGATATCTGGTGTAAGCTTTTTTGCCTAATGGCGTGTAGTCCAGTAATAGGAATTCAGAAGTTATTAAATAATGGTCCGATAACAAAGGATTCTGTGGAAAGACAGTTAGATGTTCAATTTCAAGTCCATATGTCAGAACCAGGTCGAGGGTGTGATTAAAACAGTGAGTGGGTTTCTGTACCCTCTGACAGAAGCCGATCGAATCCAATAAAGAGGTAAATGCAGTACCAAGGCTATCCTTATCAACGTCCATATGAATATTAAAATCCCCTACGATAATGACTTGGTCTGTTTTAAGGACTAAACCTGATAAAAACTCTGAGAATTCAGATAAGAATTCAGAGTATGGACCTGGAGCGCGATAGACTATAACGAATAAGACTGGCTTCAGTGTTTTCCAGGTTGGGAGTGAGAGACTCAAAACGAGGCTTTCAAATGAGTTATAATCCAGTTTAGGTCTAGAGTTCATCAACAGGCTTGACTCAAAGATGGCTGCAACTCCACCTCCTCGGCCGGTGCCTCGAGGGATGTGAGTATTAGTATGACTGGGCGGAGTGGATTCATTCAGGCTGACATACTCTTCATGACACAGCCAGGTTTCTGTCAGACACAGTAGATCAATATGATTCTCTGATATTAGCTCGTTTACTAATACAGCTTTAGATGACAGAGATCTGATGTTTAACAGTCCACACTTAATTTTCCTATTGTTTTGGCCTATAGCAGTGGTGGTCTTAATTTTTATTAAGTTTTTATTAATGACTCCTCTCCTGTTTAACTTTGGTTGAATTTATTTTAAGTGGTCGGGGGGCAGACACAGTCATTATGGGGTTTTGGGTGGGTAACTGCTCTAATGGAAGCGCAGAGAAGCGTGTAGGACTGCGACTCTGCCTCCTGGTCTGGATAAAGAGTCGGTCTAGACCTGCTCTATTTGTAAAGTGTCATGAGATGACTTTTGTTGTGATTTGGCGCTATATAAATAAAATTGAATTGACATAGAGAGGCAGAGAGAGAGAGTGAGAGACAGAGACAGAGAGACATAGAGAGGCAGGGAGAGAGAGTGGAAGACAGAGAGTGAGAGAGTGAGAGACAGAGACAGAGAGACATAGAGAGTGGAAGACAGAGAGTGAGAGACAGAGAGAGAAACAGAGACACAGAGAGAGGGAGAGAGACAGAGAGAGAGAGAGAGAGAGAGAGAGGTACTTATCTGTAAATCCGGACTTGACCAGAGAGAGAGAGGAGTGGTAAAGAGACTTAGAGAGTGAATGAGAGAGAGGGACTTTGACTGCTAACAGCTAGCTAGCTAGCTAATCTCTCTCTCTCTCTTTCACTCACTCTCTCTCCGACTGTCCAAGCCTTGTCTATGTGTCTCGCTCTCAGCTGACAGATCAGATATTATTGATCATCGATCAATCAGATTCTTACCTTCTGAGTATCCATCACCTGAGAGAGAGAGAAAGAGAGAGAGAGGGGGACGGAGGCACTGACAGGAAGTGAAGTCATAGATAACATTACTGCCTCACTTCCTGTCTGAAGTGTCAAAATAAGAGTAGGAAGATAAAGCAGAAGTTTATAAATATAAGTATGTCTCATCCTTTTAATTTAAATTTAATCAAATCTTTCCTCAGTGTCATACTGAATATAAATCTGATATACAATCTGCTGCCTGAGTGTCAATGTTTGCTCATGTTTAAGTTTATGATGCTTTTTATTGTTTTTCAGTTGGTGACGCGACAAACAAAGTCTGTTAACTCCACCTGCTTCGACTAAGTCCACCACCCTCCTCTGACTTTCTGTCAGCTCTGAACTGTCTGATAAACACAAACCGGTCCTGCTGAGTCAAAGGTGCAGCTGTGAGTCTCCTGGAAATCAACTCAGTTGAGTTTTTCTTCTGTAAAAAAATTATTTACATCTGATACAAATCTGTGGATTATTCAAAGAAACAGAGTCCATCACCTCCTCTGGATCGTAAAAACACAAAAATAACACATAAATCAGAACAGTCAGCCTGGACAGACTCTGATGACATGTTGCTGTTAATCAGTTGATCCTGTGGAGGCTCTGAAGGGTCAGAGCTGGGAGTTTCCCTCTGATTCAGGATTATTGATCAGACTGCAGCTGCACTGTGACTCTTTACTGCTCCTGTTTACAGCCAAGAAAGTATCTTAAGCCACTTGGTAGTTGAACCCACAGTGCTTCTATCAGATATGACTGATGTGTTACCATGACAACATAGGAGTTCATACAGTAGCTTCAATATAACGCTCAGCCAGCACAACCAGGGGCACGTTCAATCTGAAAAGTGTGCACCTTTTCATTCCGGTTCGAACATGTTTCCTTGAAACAGTACGTTTTCTCCCGTTCGGTTGGTGTGTCAGAGGTGTTACCCAATCAGTAGTGACATGCCTTATTCAAAAAGAACGTAAAGAAGCAAAGGTCTACTATATAATAATAATATCATAATCCAGCTCAGCCGTTCTCTGGATCAGAGGGACCACACATTCAATTCAGAAAATAAATTAATTTCAGAAAACAAATTTCCTTCCTTTAGATTGAGTCCAAAAATACAAGAATGTAGATTGTTTTAACAAGTAGGTTTAATGACTGATTTTTCTCAGATTCAACTGCATCAAAGGTACATTTAGCTAATTTAATCCTACGTATTCTTAAAGAGGACCTATTATGCTTTTCCTTATTTTCTGTCATATACATAATGTTACAATCTTGGATATTCCTATTAAACGTTGAGGAAATGAGGAAAACTTATGTAAAAGTAATCCCTGAGAGCCGAAAGCTCAGTCTTCAGCCTGCTCTGGACGCTCCCTTCGCTTTTCATGTCTTACTTTCGTGAGACGTATTACGTGATAAGCCTCAGGGATGGTCATCTGCTCAGTGCACAACAGTGACAACACGCCCACGAAGAAGAAGAAGAAAGAAAGAAAACAAAGCACGGCCACGAAGTAGAGGGCCGCTCACCCCCCCTTCAGTCTGTCTGAGTTGTTGGGCTGATCTGCTCAGGACGGCTCTTTACTGCTAGTCAGGTTGTTCAATGTCTCACAGAAAGAGCTTTTTCTGCTGTGAAGGAAAATAGGTAGGTAGGAGGTTGTTTCTTGATGGACAGACGGCTTTACTTGTTGCTAAAGTCTGGTTCAGTCCCCATGTCTCTATTTTCCAAGCTAAGTTACTGCTACTGTCATGCAGTCAGCCACAGTGGCTCAGTATGAAGCAGTGCGCTGTGCTCAGGGCTCAGAGGCATCTCCCTGTCCCTCTTGGGCTGCAGGGAGTCGGCCAATCAGAAGAAAGTGGGCTTTTAGGGAGGCGGGCCTTGAAGAGACAGGAGTTCAAACGGCTTGTGTCAGACAGAGGGTGAACTGAGGGGCCGCATGAAGGGCCACAATAAGATGAAGAAGGACTTATTAGATCTGTGACTCATGCAAAGCTGCTCTAGTGGAGTCTCAGAATAAAGATATATAGGTGGACATGAGCAAAATACCTCCACTTTAAGTTTTTATATAAATATAAGTATGTCTCATCCTTTTAATTTAAATTTAAATTTAATCAAATCTTTCCTCAGTGTCATACTGAATATAAATCTGATATACAATCTGCTGCCTGAGTGTCAATGTTTGCTCATGTTTAAGTTTATGATGCTTTTTATTGTTTTTCAGTTGGTGACGCGACAAACAAAGTCTGTTAACTCCACCTGCTTCGACTAAGTCCACCACCCTCCTCTGACTTTCTGTCAGCTCAGAATAAAGATATATAGGTGGACATGAGCAGAATACCTCCACTTTAAGTTTTTAGACGTATAATTTAAGGATACTAAAAGAGCAGCTGAAAATCTGAGATCAAACGTGTCAAAAACAGATGATACGTAGTATTTAGAGAAAACGTTGCTTCAAGGACAAAATGTCGTATGTTACATCACAGATTTTCAACTTTATTCTCTAAATATTACAAGTATTTTTTTCACACTATTTTGTTTCCCCTGGCAGTGGTTTGAATATCCCGTCACACTATGGAGGCCCTGAGTGGACATGAACAAAAACTACATTTGTGAGTTTTAGCTCATGTCCCTTAAGGGCCTCCGTACAGCATCAACATGAACTTAAATAACATAATAACATAACAGAAAAATAAAAACTGGAAAAACAATCAAACCACCAGGTTTGCACCTAAAATGTTGAATTTTATTGTTCATCATCTGTTTAACATTTCACCAAAATGTTTTTGCCTTTGAGTTGTTTTCCTCCAGCATCAACATAAAAACAGTGAAAATCAAGTTACAGCCATGAATAAACACTGTGGAAACGTTTTTGGCAAAATTCATTTTTGTTTTAAATTATGTGCTTCAAAGTTAAAAGGTTTTAAGGTTTTACAGCAATAACTTACGTTTTACAGTGTTATTTGTTGCCAAGGCGATACAGAGCGGGAAGTTTTCAGCCAACAAGCGATTTATCAACTAAAATCCTCAAAATTCACCAGGAAATTCAAGAACGGACTCAAACTTTTCAAAGTGTTTCAGATTCAAAGTTTACAGTTCAGTCGGCAGCAAACTTCCCTCTCTGGAATAAAAGCAGTTTGTGCGAGTGAGGTTCTGAAAAACTGATTTTTACATCCATCTGACAAAAAAAACTTTTAATATGAACATTTCAGCTGAAAATGTTCCAGTCTGTCGATTGTACTTCACATAACTTTAAACATTAAGAGTAACAAATAAGATTCCCAAAACTGTTCAACAACAGATCTGTTCATTAGACTACTTGGATTCCTGTTTCTGCTCCTGAACGCAGCAGTTAGAAAACCAGACTCCGTTACATTAATGGAAAAAACATATCATTATTATGTAGAAAAGGATGCCAAATTTTCTTGAGAATCCAAACAAATGTAAGGACATTTTGGATTATTTTGGACTCTGTTTAACTTTGCCTGTGAGAAAATTCTCAAATGTATGAAAGGAATTTGGCAAAAGATTCAAAAACGCAAAGTTAAATTTGACGCGTTTAACTCCTCAGAATCTTACGTTTCAGACACCAAACTGTCCCCACCTGTGGAGAAAATAAATAAATTTAGACCCGACGACAGGAGAAAAATCTGGGGTTTTTTTCAGAACCAAACTCCATGAGAAAAAACATGAAAACTTTCAAAGGAGCAGGATCAGCTCAGACGCTACAGCTAGCATAACATTGTTATCATCATCATCATCATTGTTATGTCACCATGGTAACGGTCATCATTAAGGTATGGGGCGGGACCATGCAGGGACACAGGCAGAGAGGGGCGGAGCTAAGCGCTACACATCATTTTAGTGGTATAAAAACATAAAAAGTTCGTTTTTAAAGTTTTCTCTCGTCGAATAAAGAAGCTTGACTGACAGGTGAGAAGAACCAATGAGGGGAGAGAAGGGCGGTGAGGGGGCGGGGCTAGCACTTAAATACACACTCACTTCCTGTACAGTTCAGTTCACAAACAAACACTTTCTAACGTTTCTCCCTCCATATTTACACTTTCTCAGTTTTGTCAACTGTCCAAACTGTGGCGGCCATCTTGTGTCCTATTACCACATTCTTCTCCTTGTTTCTTTTCATACTGACGTCACAATGTACGAGCCACGTTCACCGCCACCACCACCGCCACTGCTGCCTTCTCCCCCCTTTGGCTCCCGTTTTTTGGTGACAGGGGTGGGGATGAGTGAAGGTCGTGTGGGGGTCGTCGATGATGATGTCGTGGTGGTTGGTGTGGCAGTGGTGGGAACATCAGCGTTGCTCTTCCTCGGGCTTGGCGTGTAGTTGAAGGGGCTGACTCGAGCTGCCACGGCACCGCTGCGCTGCTGACTGCGCTGCTGCTGCTGCTGTTGTTGTTGCCGTTCAGGCGGCGGCTGCGGCTTGTCATCAAGGCTCTCACAACTCCGGCGCAGGTTGAGGTTGGAGGAGGAGGAAGAGGAGGAGGAGGGGATCTTGGAGGGGGTGGGACTGTCAATGACGGGCGGGGCGTTGGCGGTGGTGGGAGAGCGGGCTGAACAGGAAGAGGAGGAGCGTGGGTTGTTGACAGGACAGTCCTCCAGGCGTACCCACACATCTTCAGATTTGTCTGTGAAGGCCCGCCCAGCTGATGAGTCACCGCCGCTGCTCTTTGCTTTCCTCCATGTTCCCTTCGACCTCACGGCACTCTCCTCCTCACTCCGGCCCTTCTCGCTGGACTCCGATGACGCCGACAACACAGACGATGAGCTTCCTGTCCTCTTCCACGTCCCCACGCGTGGTAATGAAGTGGAGTGTTTACTGCCACTGCCACTGCCCCCCCCTCCTCCCCCGCCGACGTTTTCCCGCTTCCAGGTGCCGGTGCGGCTGAATCGTGATGATGTCACTTCCTGTGGCCGTGACGGGCTCTCAGAGTGGGATCGGTTGACGTCATGTCTCCTGTTTGTTGATGGTAGAGGTGTATCAGGGCTGGATGGTGACTCTAATGCCGCTGCAGCCGCCACCGCAGACTCCTCCAGCTTCCTCTTCAGCGTCGGGCTCGGTGCTTCTTTGATGAAGGTCGACTGACGGACGAGTGCCGGCTTGTCCGGCTCCGCCCTCTGCTTCTTGGCCGCTGTGGAACCGCTGACCCTTGATGCTGACTCGCTCCTCGGGATGCCACCACTGCTCCTTGCCGCCCCACTTTGTTTTGCCGGTCTGGAGGCCGATGATGTTGATGATGCACTTCCTGGAGACGCCGTGCGCGGCAGCTGCGACAGCTTCCCTCCTTTGTGATTGGCTGCTGTGGAAGATCGAGATGGCGTGGAGTCCCGAGAGGACCCACCTCCTCTGTCGCCACTGTCGATGCTTCCTGGAGCTTTGGCTACGGTTGCTGCTCTGGGTTTACTCCGCCCCCTGGCTGCTGGCTCCGCCCTCGGTTTACCTGTAATCAGACTCCTATACATCTTCTTCCCGCCTCTCACCGCCTTCGTCTCATCCTCCTCCTCTTCCTCCTCCTTCTTCTTCTTGGCCTCCAGCGTAGTGCGTTCCCCACCCTTCAGGATCCTCGCCCCTCGCTTCACAGCTGCCTCCTCCTTGTCCTCCACATCTTCTTCTTCAGCATTGTTATTGGCTGCTGACAGGCGGAACGGCGAGCCCACAGACTTCAGGGACAGGACCGAGTCAGAGTCTGATGATGGTTGGCGGGACAGTGACGAGGCGGCGGCGGCAGCATTCAGGCTGCTGACGATGGAGTTAGCGCCTTCCTGGATTGCCTTCCAATCAAAGGACTCAGAGTCAGGGGAGGCAGGGCTTCTGGGCGCCTCTGAATTCTCCTCCTCAGCCAGAATGCCATCGTTGACTTTGGGAACAGGAAGTGGCGTGGCAACAGCGGCAGGGACGGAGACGGCTTTCTTTTTCTTCTTGGGCATAGCGGAGCTGATGCACTCCTGCAGCAGGTCATCCTCCGAGTCGATACTCAGTGAGCTGAGCGACGAGTTCCTGGAGAAGCAGACGGGCGTGTCTTCCACATGGAATGCTTTTGGAGCATAGCCACTGGCCGCAAGGGGGCGGGGCTTCGACTCTGCCTGTGGCGGAGACTTTGTTCCTCCTTTGCCTCCATCTTGCTGCTCGGGCTTTGGTGGCAGGGCGAACTCCTTGTTGTTGTTCTCCTGGTCGATGTCACTCAGCGAGCTCAGGGAGGAGTTTCTGGAGAAGCAGACGGGCGTGTCCTCGATGGCGAACTTCTGCTTTTCATCTGCCGCTGTCGGGTTGGTTGCAGGTTTCGTTCGAGGGAAAACAGCCGCTGTCTGCTGCTTCCTCTTCCTGCCTTCTTCTTCTTTTGTTTTCTTCTCCTCTCCATCCCTATCACCACTGTCGTCTTCATCAAAGTCAAGCGAGCTCAGTGAGTCGTTGCGTGAGAAGCAGCATGGCGTGCCCTCGATGGGCGTATAGTGGCGCGGCGAGTCAAAGGCAAACCCTGGTTTTGCTTTGGCCGCTGTTGCTGTGGCGACGCCATAAGCTGCCCGCTGGGGCATTGGCTTTACCGGTGACGTCGGCTTCTTCTTCTGCTGCTGCTGTGGGCCGAGAAGAGCAGACGGGCCCTGAGGAGGAAGAGGTGGGGGGAGAGGCGGGGTTTGGAGGTTCTCGCTGTTCACAGCCGCTCTGATTGGTTTTCTGGGTTTGGCTTTGGGCATGGCGGCGCTGATGCACTCAGCAAGGATGTCATCACCATTCTCACCCTCAGCAAGTCCGGCCCGTCTCCTCTGGGTGGAGGTGGGCGGGGCTACCGGTGTGACGGCTGCTGCCTCCTCATTGGGTGGAGAGTCAATGGTGAGGTCACTGAGCGAGGTAGCGGTGGAGAAGTTGAGCGGCGTGCCCTCCACACAGTAAACTCTTGGCACCTCCTCTGGCAATGGAACATCCTTCCTCTGCAGTGATTGGGTGCGGGTTTGAGGTGGGAGGAGCTTGTAAACGGGAAGCTGGCTGGGTTTCCGTGGCGCTGCTTGTTGCTGTTTCTTTGGTTTCCGTGACGACTTAGGCATGGCCATGTTGATGCACGCCTCCAGGATCTCAATGTCGTCGTCGTCATCTGATTCGTCGAGGATTGGTTTTGACGCCACCTCCTCCTTTTTCTCCTCGTTCCCTCCATCCTCCTCCTCTTTCTTCTTCTTCATCTCTGCTGCGATGTATGGCTCGTCCAGACTGAGCGCACTCAGACTGGAGGCTCGGGAGAAGCCATGGGGTGTGCTCTCTGTGGCAAAGTGCAGCAGGACGTCTGCGCTGCTCTCCTCCTCGTCCTTCTTCTCTGCCTTTTCCTCCTCCTTTGTTGTCTGTGTTGGTGGTGGCGGCAGCGGCGGCGTCTTGGCACGGCTAGGCGGCATGGTCTGTCCCGGGCTGTCAGGCAAGTCGCTGGGGCTGACCACGCCGCTTGGCATGCCGCTGCACGGCTCACTGGAGCGCACAGAGCTGGCGATGGACGAGGTGGAGAAGCTGTCGAGGGAGCTGACTGATGTGCAGCGGCTAAACATCAGCGGTGTCTCCTGAGCGTACGGCTGCTCTGGAGGACTCTTAGGAGTCCTGGCGCCCGACGATGATGTAACATGGTGGTGATGATGGTGGTGGTGGGCGTGACCGTGATGATGGTGGTGACCTCGTCTTCCCCGTGTGGAGGGAACAGCGGCAGCAGTGGCGGTCTGGCTCTCTGCCTCCTTCTGCTGCCTCTGCTGCTGCTCATGTGCATCTTTCTCGCTGACAGGAAGTGTTGGGTAGTCGTTACTGCCGCTGCCACAGACGACGCTCCCACCTCTCCTCCTTCTCCCAATGACATCGCCGTCCTCATCTTCCTCCTCTGATGACAGCGAGGAGAGCGAGCTGCCTCTGGAGAAACAGATAGGAGTGTCTTCCACACAGTACGTCTGCGTCGACTCCTGGTTGCCTTTTGGCACTGCCCGATTGGCTGGGGGCGGAGGGGGGCGGAGCTTGTTGGCAGAGGATGACAAGGGCGGAGGAACGGAGGGGGCAGCGGTCTCTTCTGGCTTGAAAAGCGGTTTGTGGGAAGCGTCAGCACCATATTTCAGGCTGTAGTCAATTGGCTGTTCACCTGTTGAGTCACCACCGTAGTTTGATGTTGCCGTGGCAACGACATAGCGCGGCGACGGGACAGACGCCATGCGGCTGCTGGTTGTTGCAGAGTCACTGCCGTCGTTCCTCCTCCTCAGCCTGGTGTCCTGTTCATCGTCTTCATCGCTCTCAATGCCGCCGCGGTGACTGGGG
This sequence comes from Enoplosus armatus, assembly GCF_043641665.1. Taxonomy (NCBI): domain Eukaryota; kingdom Metazoa; phylum Chordata; class Actinopteri; order Centrarchiformes; family Enoplosidae; genus Enoplosus; species Enoplosus armatus. The sequence continues at coordinate 129,554 of NC_092197.1, forward strand.
CTCTGTCTCCCAGAATTCAACTGTTCGTCAGAGTACTTCAGGCTGTAGTTGATGGGCGTGTCCAGCTCCGCACCATCGTCGTCCGCCATGTGGTTGGCACTGCGGATCTTGTGGGCCAAGTCGGCCGGGTACTTCCTGTAGACGCAGCACTTGTTGACTCCGTTCTCGTCTGAAGAGTAGAATGGCTCTGATGACGGCTTGGTCTTGCCACGGTTGCCATAGCCGTCAGCACTCGTGACGCTGTTGAGGCTGTCGCTGGATGCTCGGACGCTGGGTGGAAACACTGGCCGAGCATACGCTGCTTCCTCACTTGTCCTCTTTGATCCATCTCCGTTCTTCGGGCTTGACAGCACAGGCGTGTTGGCATACGAGCGTGTTGTGCTCCCTCCTCCTCCAGCGCCATTACAGCCTCGCCCCTTCCTGTGCGCTGCCTTGGGGCTCAGATTGTCGATGTTGTCGAAAGTCTCCGATAGCTGCTGGGCATCCAGCTCCTCAAATAACGCCTTCTGTTTACGGGCGTGCAGTGAAGGGGCGCCAGCGCCCGGTGACACCACGCTGGCATCCTTGTAGCGCGCGGGCCGGTTGGCCATCAGGTTCCGCAGGGCGGCGGCGCTGCCCATGGCAATCATTTTATGCCGGGAGTGGATGAGGTTGCGCAGCATGCCCACAGCGCCCAGCTCCCATAATGCCTCCTGGTCTTTGGCATCTCTGGCTGACAGATTCCAGAGTGTCCCACAGGCGTTGGACACAATGGTCAAACTGTGAGACTTCAGGTGCTGCAGCAGAGTGGGCAGGCAGCCGTGCTCACGCAGGATCTGCCTGCAAGACAACGCGTAGGTGTAAGAGAGTTTTAATCATAAGTTTTCAGTCTGCACAGTGGATATTGTAAGTTATTACAGGTTGTTTACTTGTTTACAGTTGGTTACCTGTGCGTCTCGTTGGTGGCGATGAGGCTGGAGACGTTGCGCAGGATGCCGCCTCCGCTCTCGATGATGGCGAGGGTGTTGGTGTGGCTGCGGTGAGTCAGTGTTCCCACCAGAAACGCCAGAGCGCCGTCCACCGCACAGATATCCGCCTTGTTCTCCGTACAGTGAGCAGACAGGTTCCAGAGCGCACTCAGTACGGACTTCAGAGTCGACTCCTGAAGGAGAAGAACAAGAAAAAACAAACTGAAAAACTACAGGAAAAACAATTTCAGAGGAGGCTCAGTACAGATGTCATGTCATCATGAAGACGGAAAACAACATTTGATAAGAGAACAAAAAGAAATGAAGACGAACAAAAAGAAATGAAGACGAACCAAACAATAGAAGTTTATTTACCTTCTGGACCTCGAGAGCACAGCCCATCAGCGCTCGCACGCTGCCGACCTCACGCAGCGTCTTCTTACTGTTGACATCAGCACGCCACGACAAGTTCCTCAACACACTTGCTATCACCTAAAAAAACAAAAGGACAAAATATTCAGAAGGATGACCAAAAAGTCTACAGGAAAAATATAAAACAAAAACCAAAGGACAAACAAATATTTAAAAACTGGTTTGTATAACAAGACAGAGTTTATGTTGTGACACCAACAAATACATTTAAACGCCAACATGTGAACTGCCAGCCACAAGGGTGCCCTAATCTGTTTCTGTCCATCATTCACACTGAATCAATGTCTGTGTTGATGTGACAGTGTGAATGAGGTGTAGACCTGCTGACACACAGACAGCTGGTGGAGAAAAAGATAGATGGATTCCTAAACAAAAATATATAATTAATGAATTATAATTAAGAAAAATATCTTATTGTACAAAATAAAAAACATCTCACAGACAAAAACAGAAAAATAAAACTACAAAACTTTACAAGCTTCACAAAAAGGTGTCAGACAGCTCCATGGGAACTGGTGAGTTTACCTGCTGCAGGTCTTCACTGTCAGACTTCAGCTGAGCGACCATAGCTCTCATACAGCCCTTCATGGAGCACAGCGTGGCCTAATTGGAAAAACAACAACATAACGCTGTGATCTGATTGGTTACGGAGAAAGAGATAACATGTTGAAGAGAGTTTGGACATTTAAAACATGAACAATGTGATGAGTAGTTTTTGTTTTCACCCAACCTTATTGGCTACATCTCCGAAGGTGAGGTTGGTGAGCGCCATGCCGGCGTATCGCCGTAGCGTGATGCTGTAATGATCGCTGCTCAGACCGAACATCTCACAGTCCACCTGCAACAGCTCCGCCACTGCCTGAAGACCGCCTGCAGGGACAAGTAACCCACAGAGAATATCAATTAGTAAACCAGTCAGGAAACAGTCAAACAGTCAGTTAACCAGCCTGTAAGATGAGGAAACAAAATCTGGACAAACATCAAACTGGTCAGAAAACAAGAAACCAGTCAGAGAAATAAAACTTTAGGAAAAAAATCTGCTTTATGAAGCAGGAAACACACCGATAAAAAAGACAGAGACATCTGTTCAAACAGACAATCAAAAATAAAGAATTATTTATAGGAATAAAGGAACAGTCAGTAACTCAGACTCACCAAGTTCGTTCATGGCGTGTCGATGTTCTTCATCGAAGGAAAGTTTCATGAGGACGCAGACGGCCGGACAGATCTGATGCTCCACTGGAGATGGCACTGAAGACACGTTATGTAACATTTATATACAATCACAATAAATTTATATTATTATTATTATTATTATTATCATTATTATTATATACTATACTATAGATAACATTCAGTTTAAATGTTTATAAACATGTTCTGAATGGATTATTCTGATAGAAATAAAGTTTTGGTCATGTGACTTGTGGTCTGTCCTCCTGATTGGTCAGTGTGTGTGCTACATCACTCACTGGGGTTGTCCTCCTGGTCAACGCCCCTCTCGTGGTTCTCCTGCCAGCTCCAACACGCCTCGCAGTAATGACGTACCTGCTCCAACAGGTGGAGCACTCTGATCTCACGCCGGCCTCTCTTATCGTCAGGCTGACTGTGAACGATGTTGTGCAGCGCGGCAGACGCCCGCGCACGAGCCTCTTTACTGCCACGAGAGTTACCTAGGCAACGGCCGAAATATAAATAAACAGGTGAGGTAAGAAAGTTACCTGTGACAGAGAAGGAGAAAAAAAAAAAACACCTCCCAACATTTTACCTCTGCAAGAACTAACTATTACCTAGCAACAGGGAGTCCTTGTCATTGCCGTGCAGCAGCTGGATGAGCAGCGGCAGACAGCCGGACTGACGCATGGCGATGCATGAGTCCTGTGAGCTCGACATGGCAAGCAGCGTCCGCGACATGTCGTCTTTGTCATGAGTCCCCAACATAGACAGAAGACTATACACCATCTCCACCTGCAGGGGGTGACACAGAGGGTTAACTTTTTACAGTGCCCCTGTTGCTGGCTAGTTACTGAGGTGATGACATACTTTGGTGGAGGGTTATGAGTGTTTGTAGGACTGTTACTGACTGTTACTGGGCATAATTACTAACTTTGGTTCCCAGGTGGCTGGTGATTCGTCGAGGCACAGAGAAGCTCGTCTCATTGGTCGGTTCATGGTCCAATCGGCTGCTAGAGCTCTAAAGGAGGAAAAAAAAATATATATATATATTAAAACAAGATTTAAAAAAGAAGAGAGACATAAAGTAAAGTGAAAGTAAAGAAGGCGAAGAAGAATGAAGGACCAGACACTCACCTGAGCTCCAGCCAATCCGCTGCTGTCGCTCGCCCCCTGAGCTTCCTCCCCCTGGAGAGAGAGCAGGTTAAATAAATACAACTCTCTGAGCTCTAAAGTAGTTTCATCAGCACTCACTCACAGAAACTAAAATGACTTCACAAAAATAAGAAATGAAAACAAGGTTCAACGTGAGAATTTAAACAAAATGTTTACACTGTAAAACCTCACAGTGGTGCTGTCAAGAAGGAAAACACACTTTCAGCCAAATGTGGCTCAAATTTTAATCCACTGTTGTTGTGATTAGCAGCTGCTTCGTGGAGATCAGCAGATTTAAACAGATATTGTTTCCTGTTGTGTGAGCTATAAAAGCTGTATGTGGATAAAACCAAAGAATAAATGCTGGCGTACATGAAGATCTGACTGAAAGTGAAGAGCTGAAAACATCAGATCTGTGTGGAGCAATGAAGAGACTGTAACCTTCATCACAACACAAAATGTTCTCCACATGGTTTTCCATCGTTTGAGCTTTGACATGAGCTCTTTCAATGACGTCATCTCGTTGTGTCCTCTTCTTCTTCTGCAATGGTTTAATGGTAGCACCTGGAGAATTAGCTCCACCAGCTGTTTATCTCCATCAACCAGTGAACTCATGTTCACAAAGCAGCAGTGGATAGAAACAAGCAGCAAGTCACGTTTAAATTTGGACAATTTTCTAGACATTCTGTCAGGCACAAACATTTCCTGATGTTCCAGTTCAGCTGTAGTTTAAGCAGACTGTCGGTCAGTAAAGAACATGTGAGGTTACCTGCAGTCGAGCTCCCAGTCTCAGGATGTCTTTCTCTATCTGCTGAATACGAGACACACGAGCCTGAAGACACACATACATACACACACATGAATGTCGGTGACGTCACTTTTTAGTTTAAATTTAAACATATTTTAAACATGGGAGAAAATAAATATTCAAACCTGCTTGAGCATTTGCAGTCTTTAAAGCAGCAGCAGGTAATATTATTGAATAATAATCTTGATTTAAGAACTAATTTTGACCCTTGCATTTCATTAACAATATTTAATTGAAGGGTTCCTTTAAAAAAACCTGTGTCTGTGAGCACCTGCCCCTTTGTATTTAGTTTTTTAAAAAACTGGATCTGGTCTGAAACAACCAATCAGGGTTAGCGAGCACATAACTAGCCAATCATAATGACTCTGTGCAAACAAGGTGTTCTCCGTGTCCCAATTCCTCTCTTCTAAGCCTCGGTCACCTCAGTTTATCAGAGCTCACTGGGATACAACTGGTTAATGAGGACTTCCTGTCACTCAGAGGTGATGATTAATATTCAGTTAGAACTTTCTTGTGTTGCGACACGAAAGATTGTGTCTGACATCACTTCCTGTTTACTTCATGTGTCAGTATATTTACTGTCCTAGTGGCCACAGTCTGTATTACAACGTCCGCACACAATCACTGGAGAAGCAGCGGCTGATTAACTGTGAAACGTTAACTGTGAGCGTCACAAACAAAATGACTTTTTATGATCAGAATTTGTGGTGCATTGTGGGATACACTGAGCTCTGAATATGACTTTGAAGTGGAGTTAGGAGAGTGTGTTTACCGCATGACATGAGACATACCTGTCTGTTACTTGCTGACAAGCCAACGCTCACTGAAGTGAAAGTGTTTGTGTTGGAGACAGACTGAGACCTTCAGACAGGTGAAACAGCCTCCAGCTGAATTCATACCTGAGCTCTCCTCTCCATCTCCTGACAGGAGCCCAACTGTTCCTCCATCGCTGAACGGATCTGGCGAGCTTCAAATTCCAGCTGACGACGATTCATGTCCGTCTGCAGAGTGAACTACAAACACAAAAACTACAATTTAACTTCAGCTGACGATGACTTGTGTCGGTCTGCAGAGTGTTGGAACCGATTCCAAATTTCCAAGAACCGTGGGTTCGATAAGACCCATGCATTTCGATGCTGCTTATAGGTTCCTAACTATTACATATTTCAGTCGCGTTCCCGAGTGAACAGCAGTGATCTTATTGTAGTAAAAGTTGTACTTATCTGCCAGGACCTGCTATGCGGACCCAACGTCACATGATTTGTTACGCAGTATGTAAACAAAGCAGGTGAGAAGAGACACTACTGTTCACTACATCCAGGAGAATGGCTGACTGCAGCAAATGTTCGAAAGTATGTTAGTGTCACTAAAAAAGATAACACAGCAAAATGTAACTCCTGCAGTAAGGATGTTTTGTGCACAGGAGGAAGAACCTCAAATATGATGAAGCATTTAATTCAACACGGCGTGAATCTGAAAGAATGCACCAAGTTTGACATGTTGACACAGCTAAGGTTAACATTAGCAACGTAGTAAGGCATTCACTTTTTATATAGAAGGTAAATGAATGATGTCTACAAATTATTCTCATACATATTTTTCTTAGATACGAGTTTAGAGAGCACCCCTCCACCTCTAGTTCTTCCCCAGAGACCCCCCTCTAGTACACAACCTTCACTTTCACTTTAGTCATTGTGATGACCCCTCCCACTCTTGTTTGTGGCTTCTGGTGTGTTCTCTTGTGTTTCCTATTGTTTAGGATACAGAGTGGCAGAGGTGTGTCATGAGGATGAGCCACATCTGAATCAACTCTTCCTGATTGCTCTTCCTGCTTGCCATATAAGAGGGCTGGATTTGGCAGTTCTGGCTCTCTCTCTCCCCAGCCAGACAGGTTTTGTTTGGTTGTGTTTTGGGTTCTATTAGATTTGCTTTATGTTATCCATTTCATTTACATTACTTTTGCCCACACTCATGCACTCCCTACACCACTGATAATACTGATTTACCAGTTTCTTTGTTCTTTTGTGTATAGGTTAGCATCGGCTAAATGAATTTGTTTTGTTTAAACCGTCATTATCTGTGTGGTCTCCCTTGTTTTGTCTGAACTCTGAGCCGGTTCATGAAGGGGAAGATGAGTAAGGAGAAAGTGGATGATTTGTGGTGAATGGGTTACATCCCTTTACTATGGTTGAGTCTCCTCCATTTAGGTCTGTAAAAAACAGAATCGGAATTGGAAACGGAATCGATAACGATATCCAACCCTACAATTTAACTCCAGCTGACGACAACTCATGTCCGTCTGCAGAGTGAACTACAAACACAAAAAGTACAACTGAATCCAACTTTAACTTTGAGTAAAAGTACTTCAGGAACCATGAAACACTGTGGTTATTTACGTTTTCAGTGAGCGGCAGACTGTCGATCCTCTTGGTGAGATTCTGCAGCTGAGCGTAGTACCAGTCCTTCTCCTTCTCCTCCTTCTCCAGCTCAGCCAATAGGAGAGACCTGTCAGGGACCAGCAGCAAATCACAGATGAGGACAGTGACAACAGAGAAGGAAAATTAGCAATCTCACAACAAGAAATGGCCAAAAATGGCCACAAAACTACATAAAAACATGAAAATATAGTAGTACCAACAGCAGTACTGTCATGTCATGTAGTATGTGTTGTATAATAGTACTAACAATATTTGTAGTAGCAGTAGAAGTGTAACAGTGTAACCAGGAGTAGCAGCATTACTGTAAGTAATATGACCTTTCTACCACTCCTTCAAGTATGTGTACAAGTACTACAACCAGAAGTAGCATTTGCAGTAATACTATGAATGGTAGCAGTATTTATAGTAATAGTAAAGTTGTAGTAGTATTCTCAGTGGCACTATGAGAAGTAAAAGTTCTTACAGTAGTAGTATTGTCAGCGGTATAAGTGGTAGTACTAGTACTACAGTTGTAGTTGTACTCTCATCCGTACTCTCAGCAGTAGTATTTACAGGAGCAGGAGTAGCACAATTGTAGTAGTGCTCTTAGTAGCATTCTCAGTAGTAAAATAAGAGGTTGCAGTATTAACAGTAGTAATAGTAGTACAGTCATAGTATTACTCTCAGCAGTAATATCAGTGGTTAAAGTATTACAGTAGTGGTTTAAGTAGTACTACAAGCAGAAGTGGATTTTCAGTAGTGCTATCAACAGTAGCAGTGTGTACAGTAGTATTGGTACAGTAATGGTAGTACTCCTAGTAGTACTGTCAGTACTCTCAGCAGTACCTCTCCTTCTCCAACTCCTCCAGGCACCGGTCGTGGCTGTCTCTGCCCACAGACGGCAGCCCTCTCCTGGGGAAGGCAGCGGTCGCCAGGGGGCCTGGAGCTGTGGAGCTTCCAGCTGCTCCTCCAGGAGCTCCACAACCAGAAGAGGCCGAGCTGGAGGAGGATGAGGGGGGCAGAGGAGGCCTCAACCTGGGCTTAAAACCTGCAGAGTCCAGGCTCATCTCTGGAGGAGGAGGGACACATCAGATTACATGTGTATATACATGTATGTATGTGTGTGTGTGTGTGTGTGTGTGTGTGTGTGTGCATGTGTGCGTGTGTGCGTGCGTGCATGTGTTTGTTTTGTTCACCTTTCAGTCTTTCGATGAGCTCCAGCTGAGAGCCTGACGCCTCTCCAGACTCTTCTTCTATGGTGCCCTGCAGCTGCTTCAGCACTTCCTGTTTTACATGAGTGAAGAAAATAAAAGTGGTAAAGAGTTACATCACGGTGCACCGCTGTCTGCCACAGTGTGTTTTCTGATGTGATCACAGGGGGTCACACACTTTCATACTGGAAACACACAGAGACTTTAAAATAAAAACATGTTCATGACATTATACTGCAATCAAATACCAATACAAATATTCATTATATTAACACATTAACAATAATAATAATAATAATAATGCTGATCTCTCTGGTCTCTCTCTCTCTCTGTGTCTCTGTCTCTCTCTCTCTCTGTGTCTCCGTCTCTCTCTCTCTGTGTCTCTCTCTCTCTCTGTATCTCTCTCTCTCTGTATCTCTCTCTCTGTGTCTCTGTCTCTCTATGTGTCTCTCTATGTATCTCTCTCTCTCTCTTTCTCTCTCTCTGTGTCGCTCGCCCAGTTTTTCAAGTAAATCATTGTTTCGTCTTTCACTCACCACAATGAAACGACAGCGTTCAAACAGCGACATGATGGAAACTAACAACACTCAGACTGTCCATGTGTGTTTTGTGCTCATCGACAGAAAACAGGATACAGGAAACAGGAAATGGGAAGTGAGTGCGCGTTTGGAGAGGTAGGACGGGACACTAAAGAACAATAAAACTACAAGCAAAAAACATCAAAACACAGAGAGACATGAAAATAAAACTGTAAGACAAAACTATCAACAGAAAAAAAGGAAACTAAGAAAATTATTAAAGCGGAAAAGATCAAACTATATAATAAAAAACTAAAATGCAAAAAAACATGCATGTAAAGGAGGGAAAAAACGAATAAGAACATAGCAGGAAAGAGAAAACAGACAAACTGAGGAAAGTAGAAAGAAAGACAAAACAAAATCAGGACAAACAGCACAACAAAGATGAGATGGAGAAGAGGGTAAAACAAGAACACAACAGGAAATAAGCAACAACAAAAACAAGACAAAGGGAAGAAAAAACAAGATGAAAGAAATAAAAGGAGAGGACAGAAAGCTCATTCTGACAGGTTTCCTGAGCCCTCTAAGCCAAAGATCCTCTAACCCACACAGATCTCTCACTCTGAACAACAACAAGGAGCTCAGTCTGAAGTTCAGAGCAGCGCATGATTGGTGAAAACTACCACAGGTCTATTCTGGGCTGAAGAGAGAGAGACATCTGTGTACATTTCCGATACCAGAGCTCTTTTTGCATAAAATTTGCATTGTAATTTAGCATTAAATCTAATAGTATTCCAAAGCAATTTATTTGAACTGTAAGTAAAGTATTGATAGCTTTATTTGTTGCTAAAGTAACCGATAACTGCAGCTGCTGTTAGCTAATTAGCTCAGTTAGTCGAGCAGCTAGCTGTCTATTAGCTTTAAAGCTTAAATAAAGCGAAGGAGACCTCCCAGTGGTCACCAACATTCTCACCAGTGCTCTGAGCTCAGAGTCCGGAGCAGAGTCAGCTAGTGTTAACAGGACTGCTAACTAGTATTTCAATAGTACTTTGTGCAGTATGGCAGTACAACACTGTGCAGTATTTCAGAAGACTGTGTACAGTATTTCAGTACTGCAGTGTGCGCAAAGTGCGCATGCACTGACCATGCATGCAGCCTGTTACAGTCGCTCCTGTTTATTTTCTTATGTTTTCCTTTATTCCTTTATCATAACTTTTGTATTTTAACTACTAACTTTTTGAAGTTGCGTCCTCTCCAAACATGCTGGTAGAGAGAGTTCTGGTATTTTTTTTTCACCCTAGAATTACTTTCATTCAAACATTGTACAGTCGCTCAGCAACTTCATGGCCGCATTGTTTACTCCAGAGATGAGCTTATTGCTCTGAAGCCGGCCTGCTTGGAGACCACAACATCTGAGATCCCCACTGAAATCTGGAGAAAAAGACACAGAGGATGCAGAGGAGGAACGAAGCAACGAGGGAACAGAGGTGGGTCGAGACAACAGAGGCTTATAGAGAAGAGGAGATATAAACCGTGTCTCCCCTCTCTTATCATGGGCAATGTGAGATCGCTGGCAAACAAGATGGATGAGCTAACGGCGCTGGCTAGGAGTCAGAGGGAGTACCAGGAGTGTAGTTTAATGTGCTTTACGGAGACATGGCTGCACCAGGACATTCCCGATGACAACGTTTCCATCGACGGCTTTCAGGCTGTTCGGGCCGACAGGGATTGCACTTAGAGTGGTGAGCGTAAAGGAGGGGGGCTTGCCGTTCTTGTTAACAACAGGTGGTGCAATCCTTCCCACATCACCATCAAGGATCGTGTCTGTTGCCCAGACACTGAACTGTTGGCTGCTGGACTCAGGCCGTACTATTTGCCCTGGGAGTTTTCACATGCCATTGTTGTGAATGTTTACATGTTTAAATCCCTCTCTCCCTCCGGCAAATTCCTTGTAATGTATGTTACTTGGCAATAAACAATTTCTGATTCTGATTCTGATTCTGATTCTCCCTCTGCCAACCCGAAGTCGGCATGTGACATCATTCACTCCGCCATAGTCCGTCTACAGAATCAGCACCCGAATGCATTCATTGCTATCTCGGCTATATCTACTTCAACCACGTCACCATGGCTAAGACACTTCCCACCTTCACTCAGTATGTGAGCTGTCCTACTAGAGAGGAGAGGACCCTGGACTTGCTGTATGCTAACGTAAAGGATGCAAACAGCTCCTCTCCCCTCCCCCCTCTGGGAAGGTCAGACCACGACCTAGTGCACCCCAACCCCTGTTATGTGCCTCTGGTGAAGAGCCAGCCTGCAACCATAAGGACATTGAGGAGATGGTCGGAGGAGGCTTATGAGACTACATCAACTTCTGTGTGGACATGCAAAGAAAAGGGCTTTCAGAGCTGGCAACAGGGAGGAGGTCAGAGCAATCCAGGGGGAACTGAAGGTGAAGATCAGGGAGGCTAAGGAGAAGTACAGGAGGAAGCTGGAGTGGAAACTCCAGCAGAACAACATCAGAGAGGTCTGGAGTGGAATGAGGACCATCGCTGGTTTCAGGCCAACCAACAACAGAGGAGTTAAAGGCAGTGTGGACCGGGCCAACGAACTGAATCTGTTTTTTAACAGATTTGACACTACTTTCTACTCTTGAATGGGAGCACCGGTACTGTATAATTTCCCCCCGGGGAATAAAGTATTTCTGATTCTGATTCTGACATCATGAAAACTCTGGAGAGACTCGTCCTGGAGCAGCTCCAGCCCTTGGTCAAGCCACACTTGGACCCCCGTCAGTTCGCCTATCAGCCCCGACTTGGAGTTGAGGATGCCATCATCTACCTGCTCAACTGCGTCTACGCCCATCTGGATAAGCCGACGAGCACTGTGAGAGTCATGTTTTTTGACTGCTCCAGTGCGTTCAACACCATCCGCCCAGCTCTACTGGGTGAGAAACTGACGGAGATGCAGATGGATGCCCCCCTCGTGCCCTGGATTGTCAACTACCTGACTGGCAGACCACAGTATGTGTGCTTACAACACTGTATGTCAGACAGAGTGGTCAGCAACACCGGGGCCCCGCAGGGGACTGTCCTCTCTCCCTTCCTCTTCGCCATCTACACCACGGACTTCAGCTACTGCACAGAGACCTGCCATCTTCAGAAGTTTTCTGATGACTCAGCAATAGTTGGATGTATCAGTAAGGGTGATGAGGAGGAGTACAGGGCTGCTGTGGACAACTTTGTCACATGGTGCGAGCAGAACCATCTACAGCTTAACGTGACAAAGACAAAGGAGCTGACTGTTGATCTGAGGAGGACAAAGGTGCCGATGACCCCTGTTTCCATCCAGGGGGTCAGTGTGGACATTGTAGAGGAGTACAAGTACCTGGGAGTTCACACTGACAATAAACTGAACTGGGCGAAGAACACTAATGCCCTCTACAAGAAGGGCCAGAGCCGTCTCTATTTTCTGAGGCGGCTGAGGTCCTTCAACATCTGCTGGACTATGCTGGGGATGTTCTATGAGTCTGTGGTGGCCAGTGCTATCCTCTATGCTATTGCATGCTGGGGCAGCAGGCAGAGGGTGGCGGACTCCAACAGACTCAACAAACTGATCCACAAGGCCAGTGACGTTGTGGGGGTGGAGCTGGACTCTCTGACGGTGGTGGCAGAGAGGAGGACACTGTCCAAGCTGCAGGCCATCTTGGACAATGTCTCACATCCTCTCCATGACGTACTGGTCAGACACAAGAGCAGCTTCAGTGGGAGACTCATTCCTCCCAAATGTACAACAGAGCGCCACAGGAAATCATTCCTGCCTGTGGCCATCAAACTGTTCAGCTCCTCCCTCTGAGTGTCAGACACTCAGAAGACACAGACTGATTCTGGACTATTTCACCTCTGCCAGCAACTATAACCCCATTATTTATTCTATTTATAAAAAATAGTGCAATACATATTTATCAGTGCAGTACATACATGTATATGCATATATATACATTGTTATTGTATATATTTTTTACATTTTTATTTTTTATATCTTATCTTTTACATACTTCTCATTTTCATACTTTTCTATTCTTGAATGGGAGCACCTGTAACTTGTCTAATTTCCTCCTGGGGATCAATAAATTATTTCTGATTCTGAGTATTTCAGTACTGCAGTGTGCAGTATTTCAGAAGACTGTGTGCAGTATTTCAGTACTGCAGTGTGCAGTATTTCAGTAGTATTATGAGTACTGACCTTCATGTTAGAGGCCTCAGTCTCCAGTTTGGTCAGGTGGTTGGAGTTGTCCTGCAGCTCCTGTCGCAGGTTTGAGTTCTCCATCTTTAACACCTCCACCTGCCTCAGCAGCTGATCGTACGACGCTGCCGCCATGTTGGAGGACCCACGTCTGACCTGCGCAAAACAAACCAGGAACTATGACACTGTAGTACTCTGGTACTGTGATACTGTAGTACAGAGCTGCAGGAAGTACACAAGGAAACAAATATTGTAAAGCTTAATTGTGTTCAGATGTTTTAAATATTTAACATCGATGTCAGGACTACAGGTGGGACTACAGGAGGGTCTACAGGCAGGACTGCAGGAGGTTCTAAAGGAGGGTCTACAGGAGGGTCTAGAGGCAGGACTACAGGAGGTTCTACAGAAGGTTGTACAGGCAGGATTACAGGAGGTTCTACAGAAGGGTCTACAGGCGGGACTACAAGAGGGTCTAGAGCAGGGGTATTCAACTAAAATTCGAAGAGGTCCAGTTAGAGAAAATGTCCTCAAGCAAAGGTCTGTAACATCATAATGTCTAACTTGCGTTGTGATTTAGTGTGATATATATTGAAGTAGCCCAGTAGTTGTATCAACGTCTGCTTGTAGTCAACAACTGACTGTCAAATCAAATAAAGAAAGCACAATTCAAAAACATTTTGACCATATTTATTGTCACTTAACATTGAACTATACAGATATATAATACTGTATATATGTATAATGTTCTTATCTCATTAAGTAAAAGAAGGGTTGCATTTAAAAATAAAATAGAGAAAATAAATAAAATAGCTTTTGAAAAATTGTGCATCTTAAAATAAAGTGCTTCATTTTAGAAAAATAGAATAAAGTGTAGCAGCAGCTTGAGTTTCCCTTTTTCTTTAACTGTTTCACATGTTGACAGTCTCTCTCCCTGTATCATTCACTCATCTTATCATCTGTCACCTCTCTTGTCTGTCTGTATTCAGAGTCGCAATGTGTAGCACCTAGAATGCACAGATTTGATTGGCTGAGTAGCATCACGTGGGCTGGCTTAACTCATATGCAATTGGTCTGTCAGTTTCCTGATCCACTAAACTAGTGTTGTAAAGACTTGAAAAGCTGTGCCGGTTAAAATGGAAGCGTCCCATCAAAATTTTTAATCCTTTAATAATTTATTGATTATAGGTACAGGTCTGTATAGGACGGTGTCTGGGTACGGACTCAGACCGCAGTCCGCCTCTTAGTGACCTATGGTCTAAAGGCAGGACTACAGGAAGTTCAAAAGGAGGGTCTACAGGCGAGACTACAGGCGAGACTACAGGAGAATCTACAGGCGGGACTACAGAAGGGTCTACAGGAGGGTCTATAATTTTTTCTATAATAGCAGTTAAACAATAACATGTAGTTGTTATGGTTACGGTTAGGGTAAGTCTCCAGAAAATTAATGTAAGTCAATGTAATGTCCTCTGTAGTGATGGAAACACGACTTGAGTGTGAGTGTGAGTGTGTGTGTGTGTGTGGGCATCATGTGTTGTTTCCTCTCTGTTACAAACACTGATGTCACTGTCTGACTGTCACCTGATTCATAAAACCACGTTACAGTGCTGCAGCACTGTAGTTTAACCTGCAGTACTACAGCACTGTAGTTCAACATGCAGTACTACAGCACTGTAGTTCAACATGCAGTACTACAGCACTGCAGTACTACTGCTCTCTATGAGCAGAGCCCTCTACAGGCCAACATGTTCATCACACAGTAGATCTGATGAAACGCGGAACTTCAGTTTCTACTGGAAACGTTTCAAAGTGTGTTGTTTATCAGTCACATTGATGACACAGTTATAGCGTTATATTTATATGAACACTAATGTCTGAAGTGACAGTGTGTTGGTGTCTCTGGTAGTGAATCATTAGCTGAACCTTTATAGTGACTTGAATTTTGGACTTCCATTCATCAGGTGATACAAACACTACTCCACATGAAGCATCATGTTGCTCTGTAACTGCTGGATGTCGGGGTTAGTCGGGGTTCTAACCCTAACCCTAACCCTAACCCATTTAGTAAACATTACTTCAAGCAGAAATAAACAGTGTCACTGGAGACTGTAAAGCTTAATGCAACACAGTAGAAACACTACTTTGCTTGCTTTCAGTCTTGACTCCAGTCCTCATGAAGGAGAGGACACAACTAAAAGCAAATGGAATCCATCAAGTGATCAGTTGGGATGTCTTGGTTGATCTAGCACAGTAGCCAATAAGGACAAAAAATAAAAAATCATAGGCATTATTAGTTTTGATTTGTTTTGTTGTTGAAATGTGCTCAGCAGTCCAAGGCTGTAAGAATCAATAGCCAATCACTTTATTCATGTTTTTTGTTGAGTGCAAAAACTTTGATATTATTTAATTTAATCTAATTTGTTTTGTTGTTGTTGAAAACACATCATTCCAAGACTGTACATTGTCAGATTCTTTGTAAGTCCCTGCTAAAGTTGTGTTGTTAGAAATTGTCATTTATTCAACACACATTTAAAAAAAACAACAACAATACTTCCAAGTCATCCAAAGATACTTGCCATCGGGCCTAAAAACTTTTCTGGGGGAAACCCTGGTTACAACAGCGCTGAGACCACTGTATAGAACATTTAGTAGGCGTAACCGCCTAGATCACCTATGTGGAAAAACATTTGATAAATTATTAAAATAAATGGCCTACAAACAGGAGCCAGAGTTTTGTAATTGGCTAATTAATGATCAAAAACAGCCGACACGTTAACAAATCGGAAACTTGTAGTCGACCTCAAATAGTCCTAAAATAAAATAAACAGGGCCTTCCTCAGTCCTGACTCACGGACAGCTCGTTTACTGGTTTTTATTCAGAGATGCAACGTCATGAAAAACAATGTACAACATATGTAACGTTAGCTGGCTTATTATTATTATTACGTTACCTAATATTTGCACAGTGGCTTCTTGGTATTCTTCCTGCTCTTTCATTCGTTTTTATCGGCAGGATGTGTCTTGTTGTGTTTTGTCAGAATGATTGATGTCAGCTCGCTGGACTGTTACACTGCGTAACCTTCACCTCCTCTTCCTCCCAGCAGTAGGCTTTATTTTGTTCATCCCCTCACGGAGAACGTCAGGTGTTCTTCTGTGCGGTGCCACTGGGGCTCATATGAGGTTCTATGTGCGTTCTATGTTACGCATGGAACCCTTATTGTTCCACCTCCTGAAGTGGGTCCATGTTTGTGGTACCGAACAGACCCAGCGAGGGTATATATCATGGGTCACTAAAAGGCGGACCGCAGTCCAAGTCCGGACCCAGACGCCGTCCTATACGGACCCGGACCTATAATCAATAAATTATTAAGGTATTTTAAATTTTGACGGGGCGCTTCCATTTTAACCGGCGCAGCTTTTCTAGTCTTTGCGGCACTGGTTTAGCGGCTCAAGAAACTCACAGACCAATTGCATACGTGTTACGCCAGCCAACGTGACGCTACTCAGGCAATCAAATCTGTGCATTCCAGGCGATAAACATTGCGACTCTGAATACAGACAGACGAGAGAGGTGAGAGGCGAGTGACAGATGATAAGACGAGTGAACGACACAGGGAGAGAAAACGGAGAGACGAGTGAGCGGGAGGGAGAGAAGACACATTATTTATTGTGAAATTGGTTGAGACTGTTAAGTCAAGATGTGAAACAGTTAAAGAAAAAGGGAAACTCAAGCTGCTGCTACACTTTATTTTGTTTTTCTAAAATTAAGCACTTTAACCCTAACCCATTTTAAGATGCACAATCTATTTTATTTATTTTCTCTATTTTATTTTTAAATGCAGCCCTTCTTTTAGTTAATGAGAGAAGGACATTATACATATCTACAGTATTATATATCTGTATAGTTCAATGTTAAGTGACAATAAATATGGTCAAAATGTTTTTGAATTGTACTTTCTTTATTTGATTTGACAGTCAGTTGTTGATTACATGCAGATGTTGATGCAACTACTGGGCTACTTCAATTTATATCACACTAAATCACAACGCAAGTTAGACATTATGATGTTCCAGACCTTTGCTTGAGGAAATTTTCTCTAACTGGACCTCTTCGAACTTTAGTTGAATACCCCCGGTATATATAGACTACATCCTGCTTCGCCCTTATCCCACTGGTGACAGCCTTAGAGGGAGAAGCCTATACGATATAGAGGGTTAGTTACAACTGTAACTCCAGCCGATTGTCTGTCTCAGTCCAATTTACACACAAGGTGAGACCGAGGTGAGACCCACACAACAGGTGGACGTGGTCGAACGTTTTTTCAGTACTATTCATATCTATACAGCCAATGTGTTTATGATTAAATTGTTTACAAGAGCACAATGTTCTGCACCAGATTGATGCATATAACTTTAACATGTACTAAATGTTCTTCCGGGGGAGCATTCCCCCAGAGACCCACCTAGAGGGTATGAGGTCCATCGACCACAGTCAACAACATCCTGTGGGAAACGCTGTTTGATCGACTAAATTATTAATTCATTGACAAAATAATCAACTGATTAATTGATGACAGAGAAACTAACTGTTAATTGCTAATCAAGTTTCTTCTGCAGTTTAATAAATATTTAAATTAATTTCATGAATAGCGATAATACTACTACTTTACTGTTATACTTTCCAATAAACACAGCTTGAAATATTGATACAACACGACTCTCATACACTGTACTCCTGTAGTACTACTACACAGTATTACCACACAGTACTAAATAAGTATGACTACACAGTACTACAGTTCAGCTACAGAGAACTACAACTACCACACGCTCACATGTTCCTGTACAACAGTTTCTGCATCGTCAATTATTAATCAATCACACTATGATCAATGATAATCAAACAATGATCAGTCTGATCCTGGATCAGCTTCACCGTCTGAGAAAACGACAGTAGAAAACAATAAAAGGGAAGAATTGAAAAACTACTCTACTCTGTTCTTCTTCTATTTGTTATTTCTCCTCTCTCCCTCCATCCTCCATCACCGGTCGGCCATTTTCTCTCACTCCTCTCTCCTCCCTCCATCATCCCTGCCCCCCCACCCTCTCTTTCTCTCTCTCCATCCTCTCTCTCCTTCTCTCCCTCCATCACAGGAAACACATACAAAATAAATTCAATCCACCAAAGAAGAAGAAAAACACAGCAGAGGACAACAGACAATGAAAGAAGAAAAAGACGGCCTCCCCCACATCCTCCATCCTCATCCTTCCCCTCCCTCCCCCTTCTCCTCTTTCTCAATAATCCATCCAACACAAAATAAAAACAAAGACAGAAGAGAACAGATGAATACAGGATGAATAGGTTCTGGATAAAGAAAGAGAAAATGGCAGCTCACCCCATCGCTGTAGCCTCCATCACCCTCCCTCTCTCTCTCTCTCTCTCTCTCTCTCTCTCTCTCTCTCACTGTCTGACAGAGGGCAGTCAGCTGGGCGAACCAGCAGCCAATCAGAAGGCAGAGACAGAGAGAGAGGGGGAGGGAGAAAGAGGGAGGGAAAAGGATGGGGGTGGGCTGCCTCTCCCTCCTCCTCCTGGTCCCAGCATGCTTTGCAGCAGCTGCTGCAGGCAGACCGTCCGGGTTACTGAGACACACACCCATTTAGTAACACACAAAGACACAATAACACACATACTGCAGTCTAATCAATACTGGACTCTTCATGTGTTAATGCTAGTTTAGATCTTTAGCTCCACATTCATGGATTCACACTAAAGCGGCAACTAATGATTGTTTTTATTATTGATTAATCTTCCGTTGATTTTTAACAGTCCCAAAACATCAACAGCACAGGTTAAAAAACACAGAAGTCCCCTCACAACTAACGTTAGCATGAGAAAACAAATGTTAGCATGTTGATCTTCTGCAAACATAAAATGTCAGAAAGATAAATAATAATAACACTCACATGAGAAACATTTCCCTCCATTTTCATGTGAGCGTACAAACACCAGCTGAGCTAACATGAAGCTAACACAAAGCTAGCATCAGCTGACTGTTTGTTGTACACGCCTACACCTCTTTACTTCCTGTTTACTGAGGTCAGAGCTAACATCAGAGTTATGGGTGCTAACGGGATGGTGTCTACATGGTGACCCTGGATTTGCGAAACTCTCATGAGATTTGTATGCGTTGTTTCTGTCTGGCCTTTTGGTCAGAAAGCCTTTCACCCAGGAGACTGCTGTTCGTGACCTTGTGAAACCAAGTCAATACTGACTCATTATTTTAACCCAAACTATGCTCTTTAACAAAAACCTAACCAGATTGCAACTAAAAACTGAAAATAATGATAATAATAATCAACAGTTGAGACTACACAGACGGCCCACTTTCTTGGGTATAACTGAACTGTTGGAAGGATTGTAAAAGCTTTGCAGCCACAGAATTAATTAAATACTAGGAGTGTAACAGTTCTGAAACCAAGACCGAGTCTGCAATACAAACGTCCACGGTCGTGTTTCTGTTCTAACAGTTTATCTCAACTTCTCGCACGCACAGAACAGAAATTCTAGAGTGTGATTTATCCCTGGAACATTTTTGGCAGTGCACCAGTTGTTGTCTATCAGCTGTAGCATGCTAGTCGGCTTATCCGGGTTAGCCTGGTTAGTCAAGCTCATGTAGTGTTGCTGCCTTCAAATGGCAAACATAAATGAGAAACCAGAGCTGGAGGATCCTCCCTGACGTTTAGATCCACTGTATGGGAGCATTACGGTTTCCCAGATAGTTACAGAGAAAATGGACAACAATTAGTGTCAAACTGTGTGCCAACATCGTTCAGCTGAAGTCAGGTCTGTCTGTGGAAACACTTCAAACATGAGACAAACATTAGAGACAAAACCAGACTGGAAGGAGAGTCCTCCTCCCCATAGCGTTCAGGTAGCCTCTCACTGCAGATTCAGACCAAAGAAATAACTGATGCTACAGGAGTGCAGATACAGTATGTGACAGAATTTAAACATCTGGTCAAAGTGCTTCAGCTACAATAAGCCTTCATTGTGCATGTTGTCGTTGTTCCTGCTCTATATAAACCAGCTCAAGCTGCAGCTGTTCAGGAGTTTTCGACAGCTCAGAATCTTGGATGAAGCATTACTGACATCTGTGTTATTATATTTTTTGTATTATTCACTCTATGTCATTATTTCAGTGCTTTAACTGTTACAGGAAGAATTATGGCTGATGAGCCACTGTTGAATGTTTACATTTTTTAAATAAATGACAAAAATACTATATTCTGCATTTTTTGTTTTCCCTGATGAACCGAAAACATACCATGACCCCGAAACAGGGGTACATACTGAACCGAGAAATTTGTGTACTGTTACACCCCATTAAATACATTCATTGAGACAAGGCTGAGTGTATGGACAGACCTGAAAGTACAACTTCTATCCATCTACATATATGTGAAAGTACACAATTGTATAATACTACATGTTTATCAGTTAACTGAAAACTAAAGAAGCTCTGATTGATCACAATCTGAGAATAATCAATATACAGGACTCATCAGTTCTCTCTCTCTGATCACATCAATCGATCAGAAAACTGATGAGTAAAATCAATCAAATACCCTCTCTCTCTCTCTCTCTCTCTCTCTCTCTCTCTCTCTCACACACAGCACAATAGCAGAGACTTAATAAAACAGTCACATCCTCACTGAGCTGTCAGCCAATCACATGCCAGGATTCACCCACAGTTTACTGTGACATCAACAAAGAAACAGGAGATTCTCTTTCATAAATTACTCATGGATTGAACAGCAAATCTTCTAATCTTCTTCTGTCTATATAATCAATAGAATAAGCATTCAGATAATTCATGAACCGAGTTTGAAAAGCCTGGATTCATAAAATAGAAAATATTTCATCACTAAACACACACAAACACTATGTGTGTGTGTGTGTGTGTGTGTATATATATATATATATATATATATATATACACACATACATACACATATACATTCATATATACAGTGCTTAACAAATTTATTAGACCACCACCCAGTGTTTGCCACCGCTGCCCTAAATTAACAATATTACCAAAATATTTTTTTATGTTTCTGTCATGGTTAATCCACCAGTATGTGCAAGCTCTTTAATCAAAATGATATCTTTAATGCTAAAATATAATTATTGTTGTTATCCATGAATTTTCAAATTTACTGTTTTACAAAAAAGCACAGAAGAATAGTCAAGCACATTATTATTTTTTGATTGAGATGCCAAATTACAGTTATTTACTTGCATTCCTGAACAGAAAAATTTGTTTGAGTGGTTGTATGTTATTCTTGATTAATTTCTGACTTCTCAGAGAATTCCTGTGTGCTGGCTCAAATTTGGGTATAAAAACGTGAATTCAGTTTGAGATTCCTCACTCCTGTTCAAAATGGTGAAGCGTAGGGAACTCACTGAGAAAGAAAGAGTCCGAATTAAAGCACTTCATGATGCTGGATGGTCTTTGAGATAAATAGGGCAAGACATAAAGTGTTCTCACAGTGTGGTCAAGAATGCCTTGGACTCGATTGCAGAGACTGGTGCTTACAAAATGCATCAAGGAAGCGGCCGAAAACGAAAGCTAACTGAAGCAGATGTCAGGCACCTGAAGATTTTAAGTACTAGAGACAGAAGGAAGACCACTGCTGATCTTCAGGCAGAGATTAATGCTTCTAGATCAGAATCTGATAAAGTCTCCAGAATGACCATAAGCAGACGACTCAAGGAACAAGGCTTAAAGGGAAGAATAGCTGCTAAGAAGCCATTATTGAGGCCTGCAAACATCCAAAAACGCCTAAAATTAGCCAAGGAGCACAAACACTGGACTGTAGATGACTGGAAGAAGGTACTCTGGACGGACGAGTCCAAGTTTGAACTCTTCGGTCAGCTTCGTCGTGTTTATGTCCGCAGAAAAGCTGGAGAACGTTTTGATGCTAGATGCATTGCACCCACAGGGTGGAGATTCCATTATGGTATGGGGTTCCACTTGTGGAAACGGCATGGGCAAATTAGTTAAAATCGACGGTATCATGAACAAGAAGGTCTACCACAACATCTTGGTGCATCATGGAATCCCCTCTGGATTGAACCTGATTGGTCGTGGGTTCATATACCAAGAAGACAATGACCCCAAGCATACTGCAAAGCTGTGCAGAGACTATTTGACCAAGAAAAAGGAATCTGGAGTACTGGAACTGATGGACTGGCCAAGTCAAAATCCAGACTTGAATCCTACTGAACAGATCTGGGATTTATTGAATTCAAAAATAGATTGCACAAAAGTTTCATCCAAAGCAAGTCTCTGGGAACAGCTAGAAACTATTTGGAACTCAATAACAAAAGAGACTGTCGAAAAGTAAATAATAAACAATGCCAGCAAGAATGCAAGCTGTTATCAGGGCCAAAGGAGGTCATACAAAATATTAAGATATATACATATATGTATACATGTATACATATATATACATATACATATAAATATATGTATACATATATATACACACACATATACATATACATATATATATATATATACAGTACCAGTCAAAAGTTTGGACACACCTTCTCATTCAATGGTTTTTCTTTATTTGTATTATTTCCTACATTGTAGATTAATATCAATTAAGACATCAGAACTAAGAAGGAACACATATGGAATTATGAAGTAAATAAAAAAGTGTTAAAAAACGCCAGAATATGTTTTATATTTTAGATTCTTCAAAGTAGCCACCTTTTGCTTTGATGACAGCTTTGCACACTCTTGGCATCTCATTGAATGAGAAGGTGTGTCCAAACTTTTGACTGGTACTGTACATATACATATATATACACATATACACACATATACATATATATACACATATACATAAATATATGTACACACATATATACACACACCACACAACTTGTGCACTGCCAAAACGTCCCGGGTAAAACTTGCAAACTGTAGTGTTCCGCCGAACTGAAGTCTGTCTGCATTATGCAATTACAATTGCGTGTCTTGATTGAAAAAAAAAAATGGTATTCGGATCTCATCCACCTGGGCAGGCCACCCAAGTAGATCACTGCTATGATGAAGTTGCTTTTCTATCTGTCAGGGAACTAAGCTTGATGTATTGATCTTTTGATGGCGTGGTCACTGTTGGGCTGCCTGATCGAGCTTTGTATACAACTGACCCCATTTCTGCAAAGCGTTTTAGAGTTCCATGCACTGCCCCCCTTAGAAACCTTTAGTCTGGCCATGATTTGACTCTGAGAAAGCCCCTCTTTGCTCAGAATAACAGTTTGACTTCTGACACTTTCACTTAGTTCTGATGCCATGTTTCCCACTATCACAATGCTGCTTAGTGAGCAATGACCTGCTGGAAACCTGAGGCGCAGCCATATTTATAACAGGTGACCACTGGCTGAAGGCTGAGTTCATTGAACAAGCCTCCGATGAGTCGATCAAACACACACCCTCCAATCAAGACGTGCAATTGTTATGTTGTTATTGCTGATGCTACAGGAGCGTTTATCACTGCAGATATGAGATTGCACTCTGTCGTAGAAAATACAGAATTTAAACATCTGGTCAAAGTGCTTGAGCTACAATGAGCCCTCAGTGTACAATGTTAGTCCATTGTGCCTCCCCTGTATATGCACAAGCTGCAGCTGTTCAGGAATTATCAACAGGTCAGAGTCTTGGATGGAGCATTACTGACATCTGTGTTATTATTATTTTTAATTGACAATATGTCAATATCATGCATTAATTGTTACAGTAACAATTATGGCCAATGAGCCACTGTTGAATGTTTCAAATTAAATTACATGGCATTTTGTTTTCTCGCCGTGCCGAAAATATAACAAGCGGTGACCCCAAAACCGAAGTACATACCGAGTCGTAAATTTTGTGAACCATTACACCTCTAGTATTGGATGCCTAAAAAAGATTGCCATGTCGTATTTAATGAGGGTAGGACTAGGGGTAGCTTATTACTGAACCCACTCGTCACACACCGCGCCACCAACCATCACAAGTAAACGCTCAACCTGTGGGAAACACATATATATATACATATATATATATACACATATACATATACATATATATATATACACACATATATATATACACATATACATACACACACACACACACCTGCACCAGTACAAGAGTACAGACACAGTACTACGACAGTACTGTGTCCATACTGTACAGGACACACTCTTCTTTTATTGATACCTGTGTGTGTGTGTGTGTGTGTGTCTGTGTGTGTGTGTACATGATTTATATAACCTGTTTCTGTCCTCCAGCTGCAGCACAGCAGACTCCTCCAATGCATAGTAATCAAATACTGTGTATTACTACTACTAATACTACTACTGTCCACTCCTGACTAACAGCTGTCTGTAGTACCTCAAGTACTCTTATTTTGCCAACATCTGCCATACTGGTACCAGTAGAAAAAGTACAAGTAGCACAAGCTGTAGTCAAGTACTAAAAGTCATAACTGGTTACTTTACTTTTTTTCATGCCATCACACATAAAACACTAGTAGTACTTGTAACAATAAAGTACCAGCAGAGGTAGTCTCTGTAGTACTGGTAGTAAAAACCAACAGTAGTACTATTACCAGCTGCAGTAGAAGTAATCAGTATTTGTAGTATTGCAGTAATAATGTAGTAGTGCTGTGTAGTAACAGTAAACAGTAATGAGTATTAGTAGTACTGCAACAGTACTATACAGTAACAGTAGGCACTATTAGTATTTGTAGTACTGTACAGTAACAGTAGACAGTATTAGTCGTACTGTAGTAGTACTCAGTAAGTGTTTGTGTGAATCCTGTGTGACAAAAGCAGCCTGCTCTGTTAGCTAGCTGAACATTACAGTCCGGCTAACACTGACCCGTCAGTTTCCCATAATACACCCAGAAATATCCACAGTCTGCCGGTTCATGAAACAACCTCTTCTTCTTTTCGTGCCCGTTAAACCCGGTACCCTTCACCAGTCTGTCCACAAACAAACTGCCCAAACAGCGACATCCAATCAAAACAAACAGCTAGCATGGAGCTAAGCTAACAGCACGGCCGTTCTTACCTTCTCAATTTGAAGAAAACGACCAAATTCCGCTTCAGATGGCGGCGGATTCACGAGAACATCACCGGGGAAACACACACAGCCGTTAACCGAGCCGTTAGATGCGGCGGAGGCCGCTCATGTCTCCGGTTAGAGCGGGGAAAGTGGAGTTTAACAAAGTCCGGGAGAAGTTTTAACTCGGCCTTTTTGTTATGGAGAAACTGCTGCTGTGCTGCCCGCCATCTTGTTTGTGTGTTTTTGTGTGTGTGTGTGTGTGTGTTTCTGTGTTTCTATGTGTTTGTGTGTGTGTATTTATTATTATTTACTGAGGTAAAAGTACCAATAGAACAATGTAAAAGTACTGAATAAATGCAGTACTGCAAAAGCACTGCATTTAAAGTACTTTAAAATGAATCTGGATGTTTTGTGTTTTCGTCTGAACCTTCATATTATTTAGGTAGATTTATTTTCACAACTAACAAACACATAAACATTAAATGAGTAAATATGTGCTCCTTAGATAAAAAAAAAATAAAACATCGGTTCAATTTTATGTATTATTATTTACTCTGTTTAATTTTTGGTTGTAATTTATTTATTCCGCCCTTGTTTTAAATTTTGATTTAGCAGGATTTGCTTTTTTCTTGCCACCTGATGACGCTATTGCCTCGTTTGTGTCTTGGCTGTGAAATCAGCAATAAAGTTGAGAAAAAATGAGAACAAAAGGTTCGCCCTGGGCTTTTATTGTGAAGGTCCCAACAGGAAGCGGCCATCTTTATCCTCTGGTTGTTTTAAAGATGGCGGCGCATCTGGACACCGCGGACAGCTCGGTGTTTTTCGTGCCGTTGTGCGGGTTTGCCGCTGTTAATCCCGAACAGAGAGCTTCAGTTTAGACGTCATGACGAGCAGGTCACTGTGCAGTGTTTCCGGATGCCTCGTGTGAACCGGACGGCCGTTTTATCGCTGCTGATCGCCAGCAGCTCCGTGTTCCTGTTGTTCCAGCTGTATTACTACAGGAATTACGTCAGCAAGGTGAGACTCGGTCACTGTAAACATCAATAAATGTTGGTCGGAGCTCCAAAAAGAACAATAATAATCGTGATATACGTGCTTTATTTCAAAAAGAGATATTCTTTGTTCCAAATGTAGTTCCCTACTGGAATAACCTTACTTCAGACCTGGTCTGGAAGAAAATATGGTGCTTACCTTCTAAGTATCTGATAATAAATAAGGTAAAGGAAGTGACTTGTCATCTATTTTGGTCTTGTCCCCATTCTTGTATTTTTTGGCAAGATGTCTGTACATTTATTTCCCAATATATTTATTCAGAAATTTTCTTTCCTATTAAAATGTATTGTTTGTTTGTTTTTTGCTTACCCTCCTGCCAAAGGAAAACAATGCTATATCATCAATTTGACCTTATTACTTGTAAAATCACATGAATAAATCTACGTTTTCCAATCATAAACCATCTTTTTTCATTTTTGAAAATGAATTCAAACAATACTTTACATCAATCCTATACTCTAAAAATAGGAAAGCTATTAAAACCTTGACTCTGTGCCCCGTATAACATTTCTGTATGAGCTGATTTATGATTGTCTGTTTCTGATCCCCTGGCATTATCTAGCATTTATGTATTTTTGCATATTCTCAAAGCTGTTTGCTAATAAAAAAACATCAATAAACAAAATGGAGTTCTGCAGCTTTGTTCTTACTTCTACCCAGGAGGCCAAATCTATCGATCAACTGTTGTTCAGTTTTTTTTAGAAGAATCAATAAATCAGTCATGATGAATACTAACAAACATGGAGAGCTTTATTTCTTTGATTCACCACATTAAATCATACTGTAAAATAGAATTTATTTGGAATAAAATCCAATAAAGAATGAGTCGTGTCTAATATTGTTTCCATTGTTTTGTATTGCAACTTTTAAATCAATAAATGTAAAATTTCCTGCTCCAGCCTGTGAAATAACACATTATATGTATATTATTAATGACAATGCAAACAGAGAAGCTGTAAAATATGAAAACTCTGTTTAGGGTTTTTATGTAATCAACAACAATAATAACAACAATAAAATCTGCAGTGTGTTGAAAGTATGAAAGGGCAACAGGTTCATAACACCATCCACCAATCAGGACGTAACAAGACAGAACTAAATGGAACAAAGTGTCAGCCGTTAGCAAAGCAGCTGTTGTGCTGCTTTTTAACGGCTTTACATTTAAAATTAAAATCATCAGATTGTAATGTTACCCTAATCCTAACCCAACATGCCTTTCTCCTGCAGTCTGGCCCTCACATCCTGAGCCGAACAGGTCACATGACTGCCAGTGACGTCCAATGGGTGAGTCAGGGCTATTGTTAGCAGCAGCACTACTGTTAGCTTCACTGTCCTCTCACAACTATTAGCTTCGCTGTCCTCTCACAACTATTAGCCTCACTGTCCTCTCACCACTCATAGCCTCACTCATAGCCTCACTGTCCTCTCACCACTCATAGCCTCACTGTCCTCTCACCACTCTCAGGCTCACTGTCCTCTCACAGCTATTAGCCTCACTGTCCTCTCACAACTATTAGCCTCACTGTCCTCTCACCACTCATAGCCTCACTGTCCTCTCACCACTCTCAGCCTCACTGTCCTCTCACCACTATTAGCTTCACTGTCCTCTCAGCACTGTTAGCCCCATTGTTAACATTACTGTCCTCTCAGTATTGGTGTTAACACTGAATCATGTATGACTCGTCACCATAGTAACCATCATGCTCTGTGTGGTTTGTGCAGCAAACAGTGAAGAAGTTTCTGGCGTTAGCTCAGCGCTTCAGGCTACCACTGTTCCTCGCCGACACCACCGCACTGACGCTGCTCTCCCAGGATGCTTTGCGGCAGCGCGACCGGCTGGTGCGTGAGCCCCACTGCAGCTTCCTGTGCACTGCCCGGCCAAGCACGTCCTTTGCTCTGCACGCCAACCTGTGGAAGTATGACGTGAGTTTGTGGTCCCGAAAGAAAGTGGGAAATAACACCCACATCCTACTGTATGTAGTGTTTATTGTCATGTCTTCATATACTTTATCTTGTTGGTTAATATATTAACATACAGTGCTTCTGTATTTATGTAATTTGTGTGAAATGTGAAATCTTCTATTTTTTTTCCGCCATCTCTTTTCCAGTAAAATATGTTGGGGTTTTTTTGTCTGTCAGCCCGGCTTCCTATTGGCAGCCGAGCAGAAAGGTTTCGAGCTGCTGGAGCTGCGAGGAGAGGACCCGCGATTGGCCAGTCTTGACACCCTATCAGGAGAGGAGATACCCCTGCACTTCCTGTTCCGCCTCCATGGTTACATCATCCAGGTGGGTGGGGGCCACATCGCCTGGTGACACCTAGCAACCATATTAAAACACCTAGAAACCAGACACATCTAGCAACCATGTAGCAACTACCTAGCAACACAAATACAAAGTCAGCAATCATTTTCAACATGATCTCATATACTTTGTTTTCAGGTTTTTGCTTTCAGGTATTTCACCCTGCTTTGTTTTGTTGTTCATTTTAGTTGGCTCATGTTGACTCAATCTAATTTTGTCCAATTTGTTGTGTATTTTTATATGTTTGGGAGTTTTTCAGGTGGTTGTTGGATGTCAGTAAATGTATTTTGTCCCAGGTGGTGTTCCTGTACGAGCGGAGCGGGAACTACCTGTGGCATGGAGCGCTACGCCTAAAAGCCAACATGGACCGAAGCTTCGCTCCCTTCAAACTGCTCGACTACGGACGCCATGCTGGAGCTTACGACAGGTGTTATCTGTCAGTTATTTGTTAGTAACATGTTAGTTATTACTGTGTAATTGTGTTAAATGTGGAGACATGCAACGTGCCAGCCTGCTTCAAGGCCTCCACCATCATCCCCGTCCCCAAAAAACCAGGGCCCACAGGATTAAATGACTACAGACCCGTCGCCCTGACCTCTGTGGTCATGAAATCATTTGAATGCCTGGTCCTGTCCCACCTCAAATCCATCACAGACTCTCTGCTGGACCCCCTGCAGTTCGCCTACAGAGCCAACAGGTCTGTAGACGACGCCATCAACTTGGCTCTACACTTCATCCTCCAGCACCTGGACTCCGCAGGATCCTATGCCAGGATCCTGTTTGTGGACTTCAGCTCTGCCTTCAACACGATCGTCCCGGCTCTTCTTCAGGACAAGCTCTCCCAGCTGAACGTGCCTGACCCCACCTGCAGGTGGATCACAGATTTCCTGTCTGACAGCAGCAAAGTGAAGCTGGGGAAACACGTCTCAGACTCGCGGACGATCAGCACCGGCTCCCCTCAAGGCTGCGTTCTTTCTCCTCTACTCTTCTCCCTGTACACCAACAGCTGCACCTCCAGTCACCAGTCCGTCAAGCTCCTGAAGTTCGCGGACGACACCACCCTCATCGGACTCATCTCTGGTGAGGATGAGTCTGCCTACAGGTGGGAGATTGACCACCTGGTGACCTGGTGCAACAGCAACAACCTGGAGCTAACGCTTCAAAGACAGTGGAGATGGTTGTAGACTTCAGGAAGAGCGCAGCCCCACCCGCCCCCATCACCCTGTGTGACTCTCCAGTGGACACTGTGGAGTCCTTCCGTTTCCTGGGCTCCATCATCAGCCAGGACCTCCGGTGGGAGCTGAACATCAGCTCCCTCATCAAGAAAGCCCAACAGAGGATGTACTTCCTGAGGCAGCTGAGGAAGTTTAACCTGCCACAAACAATGCTGGTTCACTTCTACACTGCCATCATAGAGTCCATCCTCACCTCCTACATCACCGTGTGGTACGCTGCTGCCTCCACCAAGGACAGACGCAGACTGCAGCTTATCGTCCGCTCTGCAGAGAGGGTGATCGGCTGCAACCTTCAATCTCTTCAGGACCTGTACTCCTCCAGGACCCTGAGGAGAGCAGGGAAGATCGCTGCCGACCCCTCCCACCCCGGACACCATCTGTTCGACCCCCTCCCCTCTGGCAGGAGGCTGCGGTCCATCAGGACCAAAACCTCCCGCCACAAAAACAGTTTCTTCCCCTCTGCAGTCAACCTGACGAACTTACATTGACCCCTGTCCCCCCTGCGTTACATTAACGCACCCACCCCCTACTGGACACTTTACCTGGACACTTTACTTTATTCTTGTCACTGCACTGTTGTTATTTATCTTATCTATTTTTATTTTTATTCTTATTCTTATTTTAGTTTCTGATTCTGATTCTGATTCTGATTGTTTTGTGTGGTCGCCCCACTGCAGGCCGGAGCTGGTCCTGACGGTCCTGGACGGGCTCGACGTCCGAATCCCGCGAAACGTTTCCCACTTTCTGTCCGAGCAGCAACATGCCCGCTTCCTGGAATGCCATTACCGTGACGCCCGCAATTTTCTGCAGGTCAGAAAGAACACAGGGCTTTTATTTCATAAGGGGGGAAATACAAAGGGGAGTGACAGTGGAAAAGACATATCTTGGAAATGGGAATTTTTTTAAATATTTAAAAAAGTAAAATTGATGCTAGGAAATGTCTAAAAATCTATTTAAAAAATGAAAATACATTGAATGAAATGAAAAACAATTAATTATAGGTAAATTCCCTTTTAGCACAAAAAGGTTTTTAAAGTGACAAAAAAGTGAACAGTTGATATATGTATATACGTGTGTGTGTGTGTGTGTGTGTGTGTGTGTGTGTGTGTGTGTGTGTGAATGTAGCTCTACCCTGATGACTCGTCTCCGGAGGCAGTGGATTTTCGGAGGAAGGTGAAGTCATTGCTGCATTTGGCCGCTCGAACACTCGCTGACCTCAACATCCCCTTCTGGCTCAGCAGCGGCACCTGTCTGGGTAACATACTAATGTGATATTACATGCTTACATCACAGTATAATGACACATAACCTGCTAACATCCCAGTATAATGACGTGACATGCTAACATCACAGTATAACGACATGTTGACATGCCGACATTACAGTATAATGTTAAATTACATGCTAACATCACAGTGTAACAACATTCTAAAACATCACAGTATAACGACATGTTGACATGCTAACATTACAGTATAATGTTATATTACATGTTAACATCACAGTATAACGACATGTTGACATGCTAACCACACACTGAATATAAAGATGGACGATGCATCTCCACTTCCTCCCACTGTACAAACTCTCCAGGATACGGCAGCTGCCATCTTGCTCTGGTGACGTCATTTGGAGCAAGAGTCTGTGCAGTGGTCTTCTGGGGGTGGAGCCGTGGTATCGAGGTCTTGCCCACTCACCTGCTCCACCAATAGACTGTATATAAAGATGGACGACATAACAGGTCCCTGAAAGTGAAGCCAAAACCTCTTGATCGCCCCCTGGTGGCTGGCTGCAGTATAGGTCATAAACCCCGCCCCTTCTATGTTAGCCGATGGGACATGGGCCAAACTAAAATATTAAAGTACACGTCAAATACATTTTTCCCAAAGATGGTTTCTGTCATTTTAGGTAGTTCTTATCACGCTGATGTTTGTTCAAGTGTTCATTTCTCTGATAAGTTTGGTTTTAATTTGTTATTTGATGCTAGAAATTAGCAACATGATATAACATGCTAATATTACAGTGTAACAACATATAACACGCAAACCCTCTCTCCCTGTATCTGTGGATGTGTCTCGCCCCCTGCAGGCTGGTTCAGGCAGTGTAGTATTATCTCGTACAGTCATGATGTCGATATCGGGATTTTCATCGTGGATTACCGGTCGGACATCGTCGCAGCGTTCAGGGACGCCGGCCTGTCACTCAAACACAAGTTTGGAAGGGTGAAAACTTTCTTTATTCTCTAATCTATTTTTTTCTTGTTTTTGTACCTTTTCATAGTATATTTAAAAAATGTCTTACTTCTTTACTTTTAATTTTGCTCTTAAAATTATTTGATAAACACTGCGTACTTTATTGTGAAGCAAGTGAGTGATTTTTTTGTTATTTATTTCATTTTTGTGTATTTTATTCTGAATCTGATGGTTCTTGGTTTGAAATTGGTATGAATTCATTCTGAAGCTGGTGTGTATTTTATTTTGAAGGCATGTGTTTCATTTTGAAGTGCAGGTGGAGGACAGTCTGGAACTTTCCTTTCTGAGTGACAACGTCAAACTGGACATTTTCTTTTTCTATGAGGACAAAGACGTTATGTGGAACGGAGGAACGCAGGCGAAGAGCGGCAGAAAGTTCAAGTAAAACAAAATATTTTAAGTATATTTAAGTAAAATTAAATCAGCTGCAGTGAAAGGAGATGTGTACAACTCCATAAAAAGTTCAAACAACAAAACAATAACAATAAAACAAATAAAACTAAAGTGAAGAGAGTAAAATGCGATTCAATAGTGATTAAGAGTTAATAGCAGGTAATAAAACCCTTGTATGAGTTTGTTCCTTTTTGTTATAAATGAAGATTTTTTTTGTGCGTTTTCCATCAGGTATGTCTTCCCTCGTTTCTCGCTCTGCTGGGCGGAGCTTCTGGAGCTGAAAGTTCGTGTTCCGTGCGAAACACTCGACTACGTGACAGCAAACTATGGTGCGACCTGGAGCGTGCCAGTGAGAAGCTGGGACTGGAAGTCGTCACCTAGCAACGTGCAGGAAAATGGGGTGTGGCCTCCAG
This sequence comes from Enoplosus armatus, assembly GCF_043641665.1. NCBI lineage: Eukaryota > Metazoa > Chordata > Actinopteri > Centrarchiformes > Enoplosidae > Enoplosus > Enoplosus armatus. The sequence continues at coordinate 162,232 of NC_092197.1, forward strand.
CAGAGTGGGCAGAGCTTATCCAAGTTTACTGAGAGGAAACATGACTGAAAATGAAATCAACACTGAAACTACAAATAAAGACAAAGTGAAAAAAATTAAAGAAGTTTGCTGATTTTCACCTAGAGCTGCTTTATAATCAAACAAGACATGGAAACCTCACTTTCTAAAATATGGGACCTTTAAATCACAATTTATTCCCCTACATTTGTTAACAATAGAGCGACACACTTAACGAATCACAATTTCAGAAAGTATACGAAAATTAATTTCATACTAACAGGAAATTACACAGTATGTGTGACACGCGGACCTTCCTGAGCCTCCTTCAGCCAGGAGATGTGACGTCAATGCCACAACAACGACTGAACAAAGCGTTTATTTGAAAAAAGGCCAGCCACTTGCTCTCTGGCGGTACAGTGCTTTCTCCCGGTCAGCCTTATGCGGGTTCACCTGTAGCCGCGGATGCTGGGGGTGCAGCAGCCCCAGGAGCAGATAGTGCATTGGGGAAAAGAACTGAGTGTGTGAGTTTATCAGGAGCATGGCTGCTTTACTCCAAACAATGTCCCTGTATGGACCTGGACTGTGTGTGCGTGGCCGTTTGGATGTGTAAAACACAGAACATTAATCAACATTAGATGCTGACCGATCCTTTAAATACTCAGTGAAGGTACGCTGCTGTGCCTCGTGCACTCATCGTTTCTGCTGAGGTGGGATCGCAGTATTTGATAAACTAAAACAAAGAAAGAACACATTGTGTGTGTATTTCCCAGACTGGAGTTTTGTTTTTAGTGAGCTGACCGGTGCTGAAGCAACAGTGGCTATAGGTTATAATGACTGCAGGAGGGACATGTTACATGTGCGATTTCTGTCTAAGTTAACATCTTCTCTGCTGTCTGGAGTTTAGTTGCCACCTTGTACAGTAAAATATCATTAACAGCAGCTGTACAGCCAATGCGCAGCGGGCTGGATATGGCCTAAAAGACGCTATTTGTCTACACTGTTGTGTACAGCCTTTACAGACTGATGCTCTGTTGGACAGCCTTTGTGATGCAGAACGTTGCAAAGTAAAGTGGTCGCTCGTTTTTCATTTAATCGTACTTTTCATATATTTTTCTGGGAAAAGATGGCCCATTCACTTTTGTGTTGGCCCACCCAAAATACAATTTCTGCCTAGGCTACTGTCTCACATCAAATTGTATTTCTACTCAACATAGATTTTCAGCTTCACATGTGACTGAATGAAAATAAAGAAAGTTAAAATGTGTTTATTACTGAAAAGCATCAGACTCTAATGCACTCCCTGAATATACTATTATTCATGATGCAGATTTAAAAGCTGATCATGATGAGAAACTAATGCAGAAAGTAGTTTCTCTAGAAGTAGCTTCTTTTGTTACTCACACTGACAGATCCGCTATTCTTAATTTAATAATGATATAAAGTTATTATCATTACAGGTGCGCATCTAAGACATTATAGGAAGGTTATTACATCATGTTATTATGAACAGAATTATCAGTTTCAATACAACACTGATCAAACTTCTCTCATACATTTAAAATGTGTATTAATGAATAGTAATACTTTTAAAATACATTCAATGGTATTGTTTTATATTCTAAAATAAACTAGGTATTTATTTGAATAATTTGATGACATAAAACTCAAGTTTCTCTTCACTTTACTTCTCATTTTGTCCTGAAATCAAACCTACATATTATAATTATATAAGAAAAATATTTATAATTAAAAATAAAATGTCATCAATTTTGTTGTTTTCTTTGTAGTACCATCCTATGATGCAGCCCTCCATACATGAATGCATTATTGATGCATGTGTTTAAGGTTCGATCTGTGTGTGTATAAAATGACAGAGTGAAAAAAAAAAAAAATTAGGCCTTCTTCTTTTTCTTAACCCCCTTCTAACTGGACTGAATGATGGAAAATTATTTTCAATGCCACAAAATCTTCGATCTATAAAATGTACATTTCTGAATGTTTCAAGTCAGTGCTGCATGTTGGCGACCAGACTAGTCACTGGTTCTCAGTCAGTTTCAGTATTATACACTGCTCAAAAAAATTAAAGGAACACTTTTTAATCAGAGTATAGCATCAAGTTAATTAAACTTCGATATTGATCTGGTCAGTTAAGTAGCAGAGGGGGTTGTTAATCAGTGTCAGCTGCTTTTGGTGTTAATGAAATTAACAACAGGTGCACTAGAGGAGCAACAATGAGACGACCCCCAAAACAGGAATGGTTTTCCAGGTGGAGGCCACTGACATTTTTTCCCTCCTCATCTTTTCTGACTGTTTTTCACTAGTTTTGCATTTGGCTAGGGTCAGTGTCACTACTGGTAGCATGAGGCGATACCTGGACCCTACAGAGGTTGCACAGGCAGTCCAGCTCCTCCAGGATGGCACATCAATACGTGCCATTGCCAGAAGGTTTGCTGTGTCTCCCAGCACAGTCTCAAGAGCATGGAGGAGATTCCAGGAGACAGGCAGTTATGAGAACGTTATGCTGCCTGTAACATCGTTTAGCATGACCGGTTTGGTGGTGGCTCAGTGATGGTCTGGGGAGGAATATCCATGAAGGGATGCACAGACCTCTACAGGCTAGACAACGGCACCCTGACTGCCATTAGGTATCGGGTATTTTCAGGGTGTCTTTGAATTCAGCCCTCTGTAGGTTGATAATTTTCATTTCCATCAAATGATGTGGCATCCTTTCGTTCCTAACACATTACACAGTCCATATCAGTATAGATATCCAGCATGATTTTTTTCCCATTGAGATCTGATGTGTTTTCAAAGTGTTCCTTTAATTTTTTTTGAGCAGTGTATTATTAAATTACTTTAATTGTCACTAAATTTTCAGTCAGGTTTTTATGTTCATGGCCTCCTCACTAGGCTCAGTGTGAAGAGTCAGGTTTAGTTAGTTAGTATACAATATTTCCCCTGAATATTTCCAGTCAGACCTTGGTGTCACTGACTTCCTCACCACACTCTGTTCATTGTTTTATATATATTTTCTGTTCCACCACAACTATGCAACACATTTTATAAGCAAAATAAATCTCATCAATCATCAGTTTATTACATCACCACACAATTTTCTTTTTCTACTTAGACCCCCCCATATTAAATATTACTCAGGTCTCCATGTTAGTGACCTCTCCACCAGACTCGTTCATTTTTTATCATTTTTACACTGAGCTAAACTTAACTCATTGAAACAATTTTCAGTCAGTTTCAGGTCCACGTGCTGTTTTTCAATCCTCAACATTTCGTCCGGTGACGTCACTCCGCCGCCGCCTCGCGCTGCCGCTCTTTATGGACCACGAGCCCTTTGCTGATCAGGTCCGGGACCTCCACGGCGAGCCACGGTCCGAGTCCCAGCGCCATCAGGTGCGCCAGGCCGAAGCGCGGCGCGTTCCGGGCCCACAGTGGCGCGAAGTGCTCGGTCAGGCAGATCCTGCCCCCGCGGTACATCTTGGCGGTCTTCCCGTCCAGCTCCGGGACCGCCACCTCAGGCGCGGTGTCCGGGTACGTCACCGGAATGTCGAACTCCAGCCGGAACTCGTAGCGCAGCAGCTCGTGGATGAACCAGCACGTTCCGGTCCAGCGGGTGCCGTCCGCGTTGGACTCGAGGCGGAACCAGTCGTTGTCGGCCGCCTTGTTCTGCTCCACGAAGTAGATCAGCGCCTGGTACTCCTCCTTTAGCCGCTGCGGCCACAGTGCGCGGTCCCGCGGCCCAGCGTGCGTCTTGAGCAGCGGGATCTGCGACACGGCCCTGCGCGTGGCCTCGTCCGCCATTTTGTGTCCAAAAGAAAAGAGAATTTTGTAAACGGGTTCAGTTCGGGTTTGACTCGGTTTCTCTTTAGCTCTGGTCAGGGTTCTGACGTGGACTTCCGGTCTGACACCGCAGAAACTGTTCCGAGTCAACACGTAACGCTTCCTGTACGGGATTTTCAAAACAAAACCCTGAACACGTTTCAATCTGCTGCAGGTAACTATTAGTTTTCACTGATGATCAATAAAAATATGTTAAGATGATGCAGGACTGTTATTAATGTGACTTCACATGTCTGTAGGTTCATAAATAACTCAATAAAAACATTTGAAAACATATTTTTCATCTAATTTCACTAAGTGATATTAAAATATGTTTTTATTACATGAATTCAGGCATAGATTTATATATTCGGGTAAATGACATCAAAATGCGGTCGAGACTCGCAACATAGTTTTTTATTACGTGACAGTATGATCCAAGATTTAATAGCCCCACCTAGTGGAAAAGTCACGCCACTGGTACTAATGACTGCTGGATACTCATGTAATAATGTGATGACTACAGAGTACTCATGTAATAATGTAGTACTGACTACTGAGTACTCATGTAATAATGCAGTACTACTCCTTAGTTATTGTCCTCGGTGACTTTAACAAAGGTAATCTCAGACACGAACTCCCAAAATACAAACAGTTTATTAAATGCCCCACCAGGGAGGGGAACACTCTGGATCACTGTTACACCACAGTCAGTAACGCTTTTCACGTCGTCACCTGCGCTGCACTGGGACACTCTGACCACGACATGGTCCACCTGATTCCTGCATACAGGCAGAAATTAAAACTTTCTAAGCCTGTTGTGAGAACTTCGAAGAAGTGGACCAGTGAAGCTGCAGAGGACCTGAAGGCGTGTTTGGACTGTACTGACTGGGATGTTTTCAGGACTGCTACTTACAGTCTGGATGAGTACACAGAGGCTGTGACTTCATATATCAGCTTCTGTGAGGACTGCTGTGTACCAACTCGGACCAGGGTGAGTTACAACAACGACAAACCCTGGTTCACAGCAAGACTGCGACAGCTGAGGTTGGAAAAGGAAGAGGCGTTTAAGAGTGGCAACAGAGCAGAGTTTAAGGAAGCCAAGTACAAGTTTAGCAAGGCGGTGAGGGAAGCTAAACAACTGTACTCAGAGAGACTACAAAACCAGTTCTCCTCCAACGACTCTGCTTCTGCGTGGAGGGGGCTCAGGCAGATCACCAACTACAAGCCAAGAGCCCCCAACTCTGCTAACGACCGACGCCTCGCCAACAGCCTCAACGACTTCTACTGTCGCTTTGAAAGACAATGGGACAGTCCTGACACCATCCCCCACACCATCACCCACCAGCTCCAGCCCAACAGCCCCAACCCCCTCATCACACCTGGGGCTGAACTCTCACACCTCCTACCACCACAGCTGCCCCCCACAGCGCCCCCCACTCCTCCAGCATCGAGACATGCCACGTGCCAGCCTGCTTCAAGGCCTCCACCATCATCCCCGTCCCCAAAAAACCAGGGCCCACAGGATTAAATGACTACAGACCCGTCGCCCTGACCTCTGTGGTCATGAAATCATTTGAACGCCTGGTCCTGTCCCACCTCAAATCCATCACAGACTCTCTGCTGGACCCCCTGCAGTTCGCCTACAGAGCCAACAGGTCTGTAGACGACACCGTCAACCTGGCTCTACACTTCATCCTCCAGCACCTGGACTCCGCAGGATCCTATGCCAGGATCCTGTTTGTGGACTTCAGCTCTGCCTTCAACACCATCGTCCCGGCTCTTCTTCAGGACAAGCTCTCCCAGCTGAACGTGCCTGACCCCACCTGCAGGTGGATCACAGATTTCCTGTCTGACAGGAAGCAGCACGTGAAGCTGGGGAAACACGTCTCAGACTCGCGGACGATCAGCACCGGCTCCCCTCAAGGCTGCGTTCTTTCTCCTCTACTCTTCTCCCTGTACACCAACAGCTGCACCTCCAGTCACCAGTCCGTCAAGCTCCTGAAGTTCGCGGACGACACCACCCTCATCGGACTCATCTCTGGAGAGGATGAGTCTGCCTACAGGTGGGAGATTGACCATCTGATGACCTGGTGCAACAGCAACAACCTGGAGCTTAACGCTTCAAAGACAGTGGAGATGGTTGTTGACTTTAGGAAGAGCGCAGCCCCACCCGCCCCCATCACCCTGTGTGACTCTCCAGTGGACACTGTGGAGTCTTTCCGTTTCCTGGGCTCCATCATCAGCCAGGACCTCCGGTGGGAGCTGAACATCAGCTCCCTCATCAAGAAAGCCCAGCAGAGGATGTACTTCCTGAGGCAGCTGAGGAAGTTTAACCTGCCACAAAAAATGCTGGTTCACTTCTACACCGCCATCATAGAGTCCATCCTCACCTCCTCCATCACCGTCTGGTACGTTGCTGCCTCCACCAAGGACAGACGCAGACTGCAGTGTATCATCCGCTCTGCAGAGAGGGTGATCGGCTGCAACCTCCCATCTCTTCAGGACCTGTACTCCTCCAGGACCCTGAGGAGAGCAGGGAAGATCGCTGCCGACCCCTCCCACCCCGGACACCATCTGTTCGACCCCCTCCCCTCTGGCAGGAGGCTGCGGTCCATCAGGACCAAAACCTCCCGCCACAAAAACAGTTTCTTCCCCTCTGCAGTCAACCTGACAAACTCTCACTGACCCCCCCCCAGAACACAAACACAAGCTATACGTTATATTAACGTACATCACCCCTGTCCCCACTGCGTTACATTAACGCACTCACCCCCTACTGGACACTTTATCTGGACACTTTACTTTATTCTGGTCACTGTACTGTTGTTATTTATCTTATCTTATTTTTATTTTTATTCTTATTCTTATTTTACCTTTTATATTCTACTTATTTGTAATCAAAACATTAGCACCTTCAGACCACAGCAAATTCCTTGTAATGTATGTTACTTGGCAATAAACAGTTTCTGATTCTGATTCTGATTCTGATTCTGAGTACTCATGTAATGATGTTGTACTGATGATTTAGAACTCATGTAATGTAGTACTGACTACTGGGCACTCATGTAATAATGTAGTAATGACTACCGAGTACTGTAGTACTGACTACCAAGTACTCATGTAATAATGTAGTCATGACTACCAAGTACTTGTATAATAATGTAGTACTAACTACTGAGTGCTCATGTAATAATGTAGTAATGACTACTGAGTAGTAATGACTACTCCCTTTACCTTTATTTCTTTTGTTCTGTGAATTTGTAAATTACAGTTGTTTAGTTTTAGTAGCTTTTTTATAAGTCTTAATTGTTTTTATTTATTATATCTTGAGTTTCTACTTATGTCTCTATTGCACTATCCTGTATGCTGCTGTAACAATGCAAATTTCCCCGCTGAGGGATTAATAAAGGATTATCTTATTTTATCTTATCTTATTTTAAGTAGCCGTTAACGACTGCTAACTGTAGCTGCTGTGCGCTATTTAGCTGTGCAGCTAGCAGTCCTCTTAGCCATAGATATATATATATCTATATCCACGCTCTAAGTTAACTGACTCTAACCATCTGACTCTCGGAGCCCCGGACTGAAAACCTCCTCCTCCCAGCGGTCCAAAGCTCCTGTGCTGTAAACACCAACACTCCCCTGGTGAACTGAGCTAACCGCAGCTACAGTTAGCAGCCGTTAGCAGTTACTTTATAAAGCTTTCTGTCCATCAGGAAACTCTGTAAATCACAGAGAGTTGAGGCAGAGCAGCCGGAGGACATCAGAGGGAAAACCAGAAAACAGTTTCTCCATAAAATGATGGAGTTTCACTAAAATCAGTGAATAAAGTTGTGTTTTTGTACAGTAATCAGTGAGGCCCAGTCCCTAGAAACACTCGACTCGTTTTTCCAACCCACTTCTTGTCTCATTTGTGGTCTGATAAACAGGAAGTTCATCACATTCAGTCCCCACATTCAGTTACTGTTGCTGTCCTGCAGTCGGCCACAGCGGCTCAGTATGAAGCGGTGCACTGTGCTCAGGACTCAGAGGCATCTCCCTGCCCCTCGTGGGCTGCAGGCCGGCCAATCAGAAGAAAGTGGGCTTTTAGGGAGGCGGGCCTTGAAGAGACAGGAGCTCAAACAGCTGTCAGACAGAGGGTGAACTTAGGGGCCGCATGAAGGGCCACAATAAGATGAAGAAGGACTTATTTGATCTGTGAATCATGCAAAGCTGCTGTAGTGGAGTCCCAGAAAAAAATATAGAGCTGGAAATTTGCACAATAGGTCCTCTTTAAAAAATCTTAAAATGACATCTCCTCCTCCTTCATGTAAAAATACAGAATGAATGTTGTAATGAATGGTAAATATAATGAATGATAATGTTTGAATAATTCAATTCAATTCAATTCAATTTTATTTATATAGCGCCAAATCACAACAAAGTCATCTCATGACACTTTACAAAATAGAGCAGGTCTAGACCGACTCTTTATAATGTTATTACAGAGACCCAACAGTTCCCACCATGAGCAAGCACTTTGGCGACAGTGGCAAGGAAAAACTTCCTTTTAAGAGGCAGAAACCTTGAGCAGAACCAGACTCTAGGTGGGCGGTCATCTGCTTTGACCGGTTGGGTTTTAGGGAGAGAGAGAGAGAGAGAGAGAGAGAGAGAGAGAGAGAGAGAGAGACATAGAGACACAGAGACACAGATAGACAGACAGACAGACAGACAGATAGGTAGGCAAAGATGTATGGCAGCACTAACAGTAGAAATAGCTGTAATATTAGCTGAGATTAATAATAGGAGCTTTAATAGAACTAAATATTGTTGATTTCTAAAGTTTATCAGCTGAATACAAGATTACTCCTTCACTATAAAGCCTCTGTGTTTCCACATCACACTGTGTCAGTTTCATACTGAAACCTGATTGGCTCCAAACCTTCTGTGGCGTCATAAATCCCGCAAATATGTCCAGGTGTAAAAGTTGCGTTTCCATCAGGCCGGCGTGGTGGTACAGTACGGGAGGTAGAACAGGGTAAGACACTGTTGTAAATGAGACTAACCTGTGAAGTCCTACCATCCACTGTCACTTCAGCTGACATTACATTGATTTCTGATTGATTGCACCTTCTTTGCCTTCTCCAAAAAATGGAGATGCCAATTTGTTGGATAAAATGTGTGATAACAGAGCAGTTAGTCGAGTTTTTAAACAAATTCATTTGGGAGACTTCAGCTCGTGCTCTGTACAGGATATTATTATATATATTCCATTTACCTGTCATGTTCTATTGCTCTTAAAGTCAAAGAAACACATTTTAAAATTGTATCAGCAATAGACCCGTGTTTGTGATTTTCTGCACAAAAGATTTAAATTTGATGTGGACCCTTACATCTTTTGTTCTTCAGAGGTTGAAACCATTGACCATTTATTTTTTTAAATGTTCATACACTAATTTGCTTTGGTTGTTTTGGCTGTCATTAAAAATAGATAACATACCTTAATTTACTTAAGTGATATAATTTATTTTATGGACAACTTGGATGCAAATATTTCAGATACTGTTAATCTTGTGATTATTTTGGGTAAATATCATGTACATACTATTTCCCTATTTCACTGTGTTCATATATAATTTTGCCAATTGCTTTTAAGTTGCTGAAATATTTTGAAAAGAAGAATAGAAAGGCTAATAAACTGTATACGTTATATCTCAGTCCTTGCTCCTGTGCGCTCTTCGTCTGTTAACCCAGTTTTTTATTCTTTGTTTTGTTTTCGAGAAAAATCTTTTTTCTCTCTTGATTTTCAGTATTGTGATATTTCTTTTTGTTTGCTGTTTGTAATCGACCGTGTTGTGACATTATTTCCACCTTTGCCGACTGAATTCTATCCTTCACGTTTGTATGAGTATGTCTTGCTTTGTATATTTGCCTGGTTCTAATAAAAAGATCTGGTGATAAAGATGTTTGCTTCTAAACAGGGCTGAAAGTTGCAATTAACACTGGTGATACTGCTGTTGTGAAACCCCAAAGGAGAGGAAGAAGAAGTTGCTGCCGGTCCGGTAGGTGGCGGTAGTTCACCTGAACGCTGCTTGTCAACCAGAAGAAGAAGACTCTACAACAACATACTCTGTCCGACATTTTCCCTCTTTCGGTTGTTTTCCGTCTGTTTTTCTGATTATTTCGTGTTTAAATTCAACAATAACCAGTTTTATCTGCAGTGTTATCCGAGCGCGAGGTGGGAGCGAGTCACAGCGGCTGTGATGGCGGCCGACCGGCGCGAGGACAAAGGTTAGCCCGAGCAGGCTGCTCTGTTAGCAGCATTTAGCTGTTAGTATTAGCATGTCTGCTATCTTTGTTCTGTTAAGACTCTGGTTTGTTCAGCTGCGGATCAATGATCTGCGGTTTTTCGATATATTATTAATGAACCTGTTAGTCAATGACTGCTGACTAGTTAGGATAGATAACGATCAATTTCAGCTTATATTTGTATTCCTTTTCATAAATGGCGTTTATTAGCCGCTCTCCATCCATTCTCCATTCTATTTTCTATTGCTGTAAACTGTTTTAAATCGCACTAAACTGCTTTCTATTGCAGTAAAATGCTTATTTAAAAAGTGTTTTCTGTCTGAATGAAGAAGATGGATTAAGAAGAAGGTGTTACCAGAATTATATAGATTATATCTCTCTGTCCATACATGATCTCAGGCCTGTCACCATGTTTATACAATGTATTGATGAGTCACCATGTTTGACTCCTAAATAAGGATTAAACAGAAGAGATTTTTGGTGATAAGCTTGATTCCTGTGTATTAAAATGCAGAAGTGAGGAACCCTGTGGTGGTGGACATGGTAAACATCATCGTGTTGTCAGACCAAACAGTTCTGGGGACAACCTGAGAGGAACTGCCATCGTTCCCAGTTCTTGTAGTGCAAACACAATAAAAAGGGGCAGGGTCCTCCAACTGTTCTTAGAACTATGAAAAAGTTCCTCCAATCTGAAAACGCCAAATGTGAGCCTGTTATCATGCTGATGTTAGATTATAACTGAAAGAAGACCCCCATATTAAATGTTATAGTCAGGTCTCCATGTTAGTGACCTCTCCACCAGACTCCGTTAATTTTTTCATAATTTTTATCCTGGGTTAAACTTAACTCACTGAAACAATTTTCACGTCCACATGCTCTGTTTTTCCATCCTCAATGTTTCATCCGGTGACGTCACTCCGCTGGAGCCTCGCGCTGCCACGAGGCGGTGCAAGGCCTCACCAAGCTGCTAGCATGGCTGCAGACTCTGAGACTGGTTTATGTTACTGGTTTGTAAGTTTGTCCTCAGAGTGTAAATAAAACTGTTTTTTACAGTTTGTTGTTGTTGTTGTTGTTTCAGATGGAGAGCTGAACGTTCTGGAGGATATTCTGACTGAAGCTCCAGATCAGGACGATGAGCTGTACAACCCTGAGACTGAACGAGACGTCAGCGACAAGAAAGGTACCTGTACTACTGATACTAGAACCAGCTGACAACAATACGTAATAGAAGAATGACACCTGTAGTCATGTTTGTCATCTAAACTCTCTGGCCTGTCTATCAGGAACAAAGAGGAAGAGCGAGCGCTCTGACAGCCAGGATATGAAGAGGCTCCGGCCCTCATCAGGCCACGCCCCTTCCAGGTCATCCTCCACCAATAAGAGAGTCCCGGGCCCGCCTCTCTCCTCCTCTAAGAAGGCCACATCCGGCCCCCGTGGCCGCCATGCTGCAGCCACTACTGCTGCCGCCTACCGTCACGAATACTACGAGGAGAGAAAGGGGCGGCGAGGGGCCCGAGAGGCGACCAGGAGCCGCGGAGGAGAGGACGTACGACGCAGAGAGTCTCAGAGAGGCTTGGAGGGTCTGAGCCAGGTACTACTACTACTATTACTACTACTACTACAGTGCACCCCACATCTTGACAGCCAATCAGCTTCCAGTTTGACACCCAATCATGTTCATTTCCCGTTTGTCTTCAGAAGTTGCGACGGGATGAGCGGCGGGCAAGCCTCTCCCCTCATGGGGAGGACAACCAGTCAGAGGAGGAGGTGGCAGCAGAGTACGGCTCAGAGCCGGGTTCAGGAAGCTCCTCCCCCACCGTCTCCCACATAGAGGAAGAGGAAGAGGAGGATCAGGAAGAAGACGAGGAAGAGGAAGAGGAAGAGGAGGGCATGGAAGAGGAGGAGGAGGAAGAGGAAGGAGAAAAGGAGGAGGAAGAGGAGGAAGACGAGTATGAACGTCGCGGTGGCGTTGAGGGGAATGACTATGACACTCGCAGTGAGGCCGGCGACTCACGCTCCGCCTCCTCCGTCAGTTTCTCTGACGACGGCGAATCAGTGCACTCAGGCTCCGCCTCCGAGGCCTCAGGTAACCGTGCAATCTCTCGTGTTCTCCTTCCATCACTCTTGTTCTCCTTCAGTCTCTCTCGTGTTCTCCTCCGGTCTCTCTCGTGTTCTCCTTCGCATTCTCCTTCAGTCTCTCTCGTGTTCTCCTTCAGTCTCTCATGTTCTCCTTTAGTCCTGCTTGTGCTCTCCTTCAGTCTCTCGTGTTCTCCTTCAGTCTCTAGTGTTCTCCTTCCATTGCTCGTGTTCTCCTTCAATCTCTCGTGTTCTCCTTCAGTCTCTCTCCTGCTCTCCTTCCATCTCTCGTGTTCTCCTTCAATCTCTCGTGTTCTCCTTCAATCTCTCGTGTTCTCCTTCAGTCTCTCTCGTGTTCTCCTTCATGTTCTCCTTCAGTCTCTCTCGTGTTCTCCTTTAATCTCTCTGGTGTTCTCCTTCAGTCTCTCATGTTCTCCTTTAGTCTCTCTCGTGTTCTCCTTCAGTCTCTCTCGTGTTCTCCTTCAGTCTCTCTCGTGTTCTCCTTCAGTCTCTCTCGTGTTCTCCTTCAGTCTCTTTCGTCTTCTCGTGTTCTCCTTCAGTCTCTTTCGTCTTCTCGTGTTCTCCTTCAATCTCTCTCGTGTCCTCTCGTGTTCTCCTTCAGTATCTCTCGTGTTCTTTCGTGTTCTCCTTCAGTCTCTCTCGTGTTCTCCACAAACGTTCATGCTTCATTTATTGTTCCAACATCTTTAAGCTGCGTAATTGTAAGACGTTTCCATAACATTTGCATATTTAATTTAGTCTCTCTCGTGTTCTCCTTCAGTCTCTCTCGTGTTCTCCTTCTGTCTCTCGTGTTCTCCTTCTGTCTCTCGTGTTCTCCTTCAATCTCTCGTGTTCTCCTTCAATCTCTCGTGTTCTCCTTCAATCTCTCGTGTTCTCCTTCATGTTCTCCTTCAGTCTCTCTCGTGTTTTCCTTCAGTCTCTCTCGTGTTCTCCTTTAATCTCTCTGGTGTTCTCCTTCTGTCTCTCGTGTTCTCCTTCCATTGCTCATGTTCTTTTTCAGTCTCTCTCGTTCTCTCTCGTGTTCTCCTTCAATCTCTCTCGTGTTGTCTCGTGTTCTCCTTCAGTCTCTCTCGTGTTCTCCTTCAATCTCTTTCGTGTTCTCTCATGTTCTCCTTCAATCTCTCTCGTGTTCTCCTTCAGTCTCTCATGTGTTCTTTCGTGTTCTCCTTCAGTCTCTCTCGTGTTCTCCACAAAAGTTCATGCTTCATTTATTGTTCCAACATCTTAAGCTGCGTAATTGTAAGACGTTTCCATAACATTTGCATATTTAATGAGTATTTCTTTAGTATCAAGATCATGAACACTTTGGCTGCCGAGACGATTCATATAAGAAATTGTTCATATTTTTTTTTAGACAGAGTAACATGTTGAAGCTGTGTAGGTTTTTCTTTTTAATAATTGTTATACTTTTTGAGTTAAGAAACAATCCGTATAATCCACAGTATTTATATCTCATGACACGTGCAGTTTATATACCATAATGCATTTAGTCTCATTCACTCCCATTGATCAGCAAATTAAAGATTTATTTAATTTGAATCTTTAAGTTAAGATTCATTGTGTGCAGTCACTCCTGTTTGTCTTCTAATTTTTTCTTATTTTTTCCCCTTATTCCTTTATCATAACTTTCGTAATTTAACTTACTAACTTTTGAAGTTGCGCCCTCTCCAAACATGGTGGTGGAGAGAGTTCTGGTACTTTTTCTCATCCTAGAATTACTTTCGTTCAGATATTTTTTTTTTGTCTAATTTCATCAATAAAGTATTTCTGATTCTGATCAATTATTCTTGATATTCTTGAATTTATGACAAATTAAGTCATCATGCTGATCAGCACCAGTGCGCACAGCAACCACACACATTCCCTTCAATTTATTACTTTAGTCAATCTTTATATTATAATATGAATTTTCTGCATTTGAAAAATTAAATAGATACTTTTAAAATTTAAATAATCAAAAGTGATCAAGGCTAGCCAGTACAGACATGAAATAATGACATTTAATCTTTTTGGTTTTAGGTATATCATAATTAAATGTCTTGATTCCTGAGTTTAAAAAGAACTTCAAACGTACTTTTCGATGTTGATTTATGTTTAAACTGAAACTAATGTGACCTGACTGGATAGCAGCTGCTCTGTGTTCTCTTTCTCACTGATGTATTTCTGTGCTTTTATCTTGAAAGGGTCGGAGAAGAAGCGGGAGAAGCTGTCATCGTCGGTCCGAGCTGTTCGCAAAGGGATGGAGAGTAAGGCAGCCATTGTTATTATTAAACTTTTAATGATTCATTTAAAATTTCTGAGTCACCTGTAAAGGTTAGTATATTCTACTATACATTTATATATATATGTATGTATACGTGTGTGTTTGTGTGTGTATATATATGTGTGTATACAGGCGCATCTCAATGAATTAGAATATTGAGGATAAGTTAATTCATTTCAGTAATTCAATTCAAAAAGTGAAACTCATATATTATATAGATTCATTACACACAGAGTGACATATTTCAAGCCTTTATTTCTTTTAATTCTGATGATTATGGCTTACAGCTAATGAAAACCCAAAATTCAGTATCTCAGAAAATTAGAATATTACATAAGACCAATAAAAAAAACGGATTTTTAACCCTTTAAAACCGAGTGTGTCGTCGGCGACACGTTTGCGCAAGCACACTTTGGATTACCGTAATTACTTCACGGTTTGCGCTATTGGAAAAATTCCAACGGTTTCTGAAAGCTGAGACGTTGCGCTTTACAGCCAATATGGTGTCCTTGCGGTAATTTCACTCACGCATCTCAGTCAAAATAAGCAAAAAGGTGCAGGCGGACATTTTGAGGCTTAGGTTTTAACCCTTTAAAACCTAAACCTGGCTGTAAAGCGCAACGTCGCAGCTTTCAGAAACCGTTGGAATTTTTCAGATCGCGGTGATCCAAAGTGCACTTGCGCAAACGTGTGTCTCTGATGTCACACTCTGTGTGAAAGGGTTAATACAGAAATGTCGGCCTACTGAAAAGTATGTTCATGTATATGCACTCAATACTTGGTCGGGACTCCTTTTGCATAAATTACTGCATCAATGCTGCGTGGCATGGAGGCGATCAGCCTGTGGCACTGCTGAGGTGTTATGGAAGCCCAGGTTGCTGTGATAGCAGCCTTCAGCTCGTCTGCATTGTTGGGTCTGGTGTCTCTCATCTTCCTCTTGACAATCTATGGGGTTCAGGTCAGGTGAGTTTGCTGGCCAATCAAGCACAGTAATACCATGGTCATTAAACCAGGTATTGGTACTTTTGGCAGTGTGGGCAGGTGCCAAGTCTTGCTGGAAAATGAAATCAGCATCTCCATAAAGCTTGTCAGCAGAACCCTAAGCGTGAAGTGCTCTAAAATGTCCTGGTAGATGACTGCGTTGACTTTGGACTTGATAAAACACAGTGGACCAACACCAGCAGATGACATGGCTCCCCAAATCATCACTGACTATGGAAACTTCACACTGGACTTCAAGCAACTTGGATTCTGTGCCTCTCCACTCTTCCTCCAGACTCTGGGACCTTGATTTCCAAATGAAATGCAAAATTTACTTTCATCTGAAACGAGGACTTTGGACCACTGAGCAACAGTCCAGTTCTTTTTCTCCTTAGCCCAGGTAAGACGCTTCTGACGTCTCTGGTTCAGGAGTGGCTTGACGCGAGGAATGCGACAGTTGTAGCCCATGTCCTGGATACGTGGTGGCTCTTGATGCACTGACTCCAGCCTCAGTCCACTCCTTGTGAATCTCCCCCAAATTCTTGAATGGCCTTTGCTTCACAATCCTCTCAAGGCTGCGGTTATCCCTGTTGCTTGTGCACCTTTTTCTACCACACTTTTTCCTTCCACTCCACTTTCTATGAATATGCTTGGATACAGCACTCTGTGAACAGCCAGCTTCTTTAGCAATGACCTTTTGTGGCTTACCCTCCTTGTGGAGGGTGTCAGTGACTGTCTTCTGGGCAACTGTCAAGTCAGCAGTCTTCCCCATGATTGTGTAGCCTACTGAACCAGACTGAGAGACCATTTAAAGGCTCAGGAAACCTTTGCAGGTGTTTTGAATTAGCTGATACGAGTGTGACACCGTGAGTCTACAATATTGAACCTTTTCACAATATTCTAATTTTCTGAGATAGTGAATTTTGGGTTTTCATTAGCTGTAAGCCATAATCATCAAAATTAAAAGAAATAAAGGCTTGAAATATTTCACTCTGTGTGTAATGAATCTATATAATATGAGTTTCACTTTTTGAATTGAATTACTGAAATAAATTAACTTTTCCTCAATATTCTAATTCATTGAGATGCGCCTGTATATATGTGTATCTATGTGTGTATGTATATGTGTGTATATATTTTAATTTCAATATCATACATACGTTTTAACAGTCCAAGCAGCCTGGCTTTATAATCGATGAATAAAGATATAGACTTATAAAGTGACCCTTAAATTTAGTTGTCTTTTTCACAGAAATGAATTAAATCCATGTATATTACGATACTCTTGTATACTATACTAATACTATACTCTACTACTGCCATACTATACTTTACTATACTATTACCATATGGTGTTCACCAGAGACAATAACTACACTCGGGTAATAAGAGTGACTGATGTTTCCTGTTGTTCAGGCACATGACAGCCACTTCCTGTGTTGTTTCAGATCCAACCAGTAAGCTGCGTTACATCCTGCGAGACGCTCGATTCTTCCTCATAAAGAGCAACAACCATGAGAATGTTTCCCTGGCTAAAGCTAAGGTACGCTGATGTCAACGTGTTCTTGCTTGTTGTTTACATGTTCCATTAAAAGGGCACCTCCCGTCTGATGTCCTCCTGTATGTTTTAGAAACTATTGTAATGACATTTTTGTTATATTCAGGGTGTGTGGTCGACGCTGCCGGTAAATGAGAAGAAGCTGAATGCAGCTTTCCGTTCGGCTCGGAGTGTCGTTCTTGTCTTTTCTGTGAGGGAGAGCGGGAAATTCCAAGGTTAAATTTTTTTTTATCATGAATGCCTTTGCGTTTCTGCATTATCCTTCCTCTCTTTCTTCATTGGTTCTCGACATGTTTCAACGTTTTAAATTAGGTTCCTTTGTCTCATCTGCATCATCTTTTAGGTTTTGCTCGTTTGGCATCAGAGTCTCATCATGGCGGATCTCCAATCCACTGGGTTCTTCCTGCTGGCATGAACGCCAAGATGCTGGGTGGAGTCTTCAAGATCGACTGGCTTTGCAGGTAAACGACAACAAAACAAGTGGGCAAACAGTGTGTGGGTGACCTCAATTTAACCCACCATCCTTGCTGCATATACAGGGTCAGATATGTTCTCCCACGCCGCCTGCAGGCCAATTTACACAGACTTATTTTTCTACAGGAGGGAGCTTCCTTTCACTAAGACTGCTCACCTGTCCAACCCCTGGAATGAACACAAGCCAGTCAAAATTGGACGCGACGGACAGGTTAGCTCACGGTTTAATTCCTTGTGGTTCTGTTCTAGTTTTTGTGTTGTCGGATGTTTTAACTATTTTTGTTAAACTCGTTATATCTTTCAGGAGATCCAACCGGACATCGGCGCTCAGCTCTGTGCCCTGTTCCCATTGGATGAGAGTGTGGACGTCCACCAGGTGGCTCGCCGTGTTCGTCACAAGCGTCGGACACCGTCGGAGCCGCGGCCTCGGGGCCGACCGCCACAGCGCGAACCGGGAAGGTTAGCCAATCACCAAGCTCCTCCCGCTTCCTGTTCTTCTTCTTCTCCTGCTGAGACCACGGCGCCACCTGCTGCCGGACGACGGAGACGGGCGCTGCCTTTAGCCAGCGGCTAGCTATCCCGTGGCCAGCATTGCTGGTTCTCTGGTTGTTGTTGTTGTTTTTCCAGTCTGGAGTTCCTCTGGAGTTTTCCACCGGAGTGATGCCTCGTTCTGCGGCTGTGGTTGAAATCTTAAGAGTCAGGCAGGAAATTAAAATCCTCAGCGGGGCGATGCTCGTTCAAACTTGGCGTCAAAAAAACTAAGATTAATTCTCAGTTTAATTTTTCATTTAATTGTAATTTTAATACTAAGTTTAATTCATAATTTTTATTTACGTTTGTAAAGCAACCAGGTGCACATTTTAATATTTAAATTTTTTTTCTTTTTTCAATTTAATATATAATTATTTTGTATAATTTTTAGTTTTTGTTTTATACTTTTCTCTTTGCAAAATCTTTGTAGCTGCTAGCTGAGATATAAGAAAGTTTCTAAATTTTGTTGTTACATTTTTGAAGCCCTTTTTCTTTGCAGGAGTTTTGTACTTCGGAAGTTAAAAAATCAAAATGATTGGCTTTTAGCTGGACTGTGGCCGACCCTTTCAGAATAAAAGCAGAAAGGACGAACGTCAATGGCTGGACTGACGGAGGAGGGGGTGGGTGAGGAAGGGGCAAACGAGGTTAAACTAAAACAGAGAGAGAGATAAAGTGAGGGACTGTCTGAGCTCCCAGCGGACTGTTTGAGGTTTTTTGAGAAGGTGGTGCAGTTTGGTCAAGCAGGGGGTGTGGCCTTTGGACTATATCCAGCAAGAGGCTGGGTTGTGTCAGGAGGGCGTGGCCTCTGGACTATATCCAATGAGAGGGTGTGATGTGTTGAAGGGGGTGGGTTTCCTTGCTTGTTCAAATACGGTAAAATTACAAAAAATACATAAAGGAAGAGATGGACTCGATTTATTAAAAAAAGAAAAAAAAAGAATAAATAAAAAAATCCTCTTGGACTGAAAAAATGATGACTACCTCCCTCCTCCCCTCTCCATGAAAGGACAGTTATATGACCCCCCCCTCCTCCCCCAGTACACACACACACACACACACTGAATAAGGACTGAGAGATCGTTTTTATCAAACTGTTGATATTTGTTGGTGTGTGTGTGTGTGGTTCTCTCTTATGAACTGAATATAAAAGTGTGTGTGAGGAGAAGAGGAGGAGGAGGGGAGGAAGGTAAAATTAAGAGAATCCAGAACGGACGGAACGACAGAAAGATGAGGAAAAAAAGTTTTGTTTCTGCTTTAAGGACTGTTGCTGGTCTGGAGGGGGCGGGGCTGGTCTGAGAGGGGGCGGGGCTTTGTGTATTTGACAGGACTGCACCATCATCATCATCATCATCACCCCCCCACCCTTTCAAAATAAGAGGGTTTATAAAAAAAAGCTTTTAACATGGACTGATGAGGAGACAAACTTTTTTTTTATAATCAGAAGTGTTGACACAATCAAACAGCCCCTCCCACATATACAACAGAAGCGGTATGTTGTCCCTTTTCAGAGGCTTCTTCTTCTTTGTTTGTTTTTTTTATTGTGTGTGTGTGAAGGAAAATTTGTCAGAATGCTGTTTTTGTTTTTGGCTATTGAACAGTGAAATATTATTTATAACAGGAAGCATTCTTTAGTTAGAACACAAATACTTGTTAATTAAATGTTTATCAACCAAAAACAGATTTTTGTCAGAGGGCTTCACGACTTACGACACCCTCGATCCTCAGAGCCTTGAGTCGGACAAAGAAAAACTTTAACAGGAAAAACAGAACCAGAACCAGTAAGAATCAGAATCAGAAATACTTTATTGATGCCCGGGGGGAAATGATACAAGAGTAGACAGGGCCAGTAGACGTGACCAGTAGACAGCAGGAATACCTGTAGAAAAGACCAGTAGACAGCAGGAAGACCTGTAGAAAAGACTAGTAGACAACAGGAGGACCAGTAGACGGGATCGGTAGACAGGTCCAGTAGACAGGACCAGTACACCAGGAGGACCAGTAGACCAGTAGAAAGGTCCAGTAGATTATACTTTAATATTTTCCATAAAGCGTCTGTTTGGACCAGATGTTACATTTGAACAGGAAGTAATGGCTGAACCCCTGTAACACGTTAGCGTCACCTGGACAACTCAGAAAATTCATCAAACCTCACGTCAGATACTTTTTATTAATGGTGGCTTTAAAAGAAAACTGAATTTCATCAACAGTTGTTGTGGAGTCCTGGTGGAGTACTGTGAGATTTTTTTGTTGTTCTTCTGTTTGAAATTCGACCGCAATGAGTTTTCCGGAGTGTGTAATAATGTGTGTGTGAGAGTGAGTGTGTATTGTGTGCATGTGTGTGTCTTACTTGTCGACTTGTCTACGTAGGCGTCGTCCTGAAGAATACGACCTCCACGGCAGGAAGCGACCGCGAGCCGACGGTCCGCCTGACTTCAACCAGCGAGCAGGTTGTTAATCTGAAAAACTCAAACTATGGTTTATTTTTTCATTTGTCTGATAAATGTTGAAACTCTGTTCTGTGTTTTATTTGAATATCCTTCTTTTTATTATCTAAGTTGTGAAACTAACTGCACTTTGTATGAATACTGTGTAATAACAGATTTGTTCCTTTAAATGTTTTTAAGTCTGTGCCTTTTGAGTAAAACGTTTTGTTGAAGTCTTTGAAAATTAGATTTAAGAATGAAATGAATTTTAGTTTTAGTTTATTTTCCTGAAATGTTATTTTTGATGTTTCATAGTTTTATTATATTATGTTGCTTTAACAATATCTGATGATCTGTATTTTTAAACTGTATTCATTCTGTTGACAACTTGTTTTTCATTTTAATTGTTTTTTATAGTTTTCCTGTTTGTTTTGTGTTTTAATATTTGTGGAAACTGTCGGTGTGAAAATGAATTCTGTTCATTTGAACTGATCACCTGCTGCTCAGCTGAGGAACTGTTTTGAAAATTAAAATTTAACAGAAGAATTTATTTTGTTTTCAGGGTTCATCCAGGACCTTCGTAACCAGCCGGTGGACAGGTGAGACACACCTCACCACTCACCTGAAACGGGTCAGAGGAAGTAGGCGGAGCTACAGCTGCATTCATCATGAAATATAAAAATTAAAACTGTTGTAGGAAGTTTAGTTTCACTGAAAATGATTTAATAATACTTTATTTACACAACTTTATTAACGGTCTGAGTTCACATTTTTGTCTGCAACATTTGTTCAAATGTGTTTAAATATGAAAACTAACTTTAAAATTGTGTTAAAGAAAATATCTCTAAAAATATATTTATTGAAGTCACTTTTGTATTTTTTGTAAATGATGAATCAGAAGAATTTCAACCACAGAAAATTAAAATGTAATCAACAAAATGCTTGTAAAACTTCATTAACAAAATTAAAATCAGTTACATTTCAAATTTTTTGGGTTTTCAGGCGATTCTCCAGCGTGAGACGAGACGTTTTTCTCAACGGGGTGAGTCACAATCATGTTAGCATGTCAGCTTAGCTTTAGCTTTATTTTATCCTATTAGCATGTTAGCTCCAGTTGAACCTGTTTTCAGTCCTGTAACCACTGTGGTGTTATCCTGTTATCCTCAGTGACAGGTATGCTCAGGTGTGTTATATGTTGACAGTGTTTCCCACAGGATTCTGTCAGACTGTGGTGGATGGTGGGTTTTTCTTCAGTTATTTAAGGAACCAGTGAGGCCCAGAGCTCAGAGGTCTGCGTCTATACTCATATAACCTGGAGTTACAGTAGTAACTAACCCTCTATATCATATAGGCTTCTCCCTCTAAGGCTGTCACCAGTGGGATGAGGGCAAAGCAGGATGTAGTCTATATATACCCTCGCTGGGTCTGTTCGGTACCACAAACATTGACCCACTTCAGGAGGTGGAACAATAAGGGTTCCATGCGTAACAGCAAATAGAACCTCATATGAGCCCCAGTGGTACCACGCAGAAGAACACCTGACGTTCTCCGTGAGGGGATGAACAAAATAAAGCCTACTGCTGGGAGGAAGAGGAGGTGAAGGTCACGCATTGTAACAGTCCAGCGAGCTGATATCAATCATTCTGACAAAACACAACAAGACACATCCTGTAGATAAAAACGAATGAAAGAGCAGGAAGAAGACCAAGAAGCCACTGTGCAAATATTAGCTAACGTAATAATAATTGGCTAATGTATGTTATACATTGTTTTTCACAACAAGCAGCTGGATTCGTTAGGTGAAGAGACTGACGTCTAACAACGTTAGCTAATGTTATGTTAAACAGGTGTTACCTGTGTGTTTTCCTGTTTCAGTCCTATAACGACTACATGAGGGATTATCACCACAGCGTCGGTCCTCCTGCTCCCTGGCAGACTCTGGTACGACTCTCTCTGTTACTGATCCTGTTTACTGATCATTCAGGTTATTGACGACAGACTGAATTAATGATGTGATGATGTCATCAGGCGGCGTACCCTGGCGTGGAGCAGCCGCCTCCTCACCACCCCCCATACTACCACCACAGCCACCCCCCGCCACCCCCTCACCAGGCCTATCATCACCACCACCACCCCCCCCTGCCACCACACGAGGCTCCACCCCCTCGCTTCAGAGACAAGCAGCGTGCACCGCAACACCGCGCCTTCACCTCCAGCCCGGTGAGTTTACTGTGTTTCGACTGTGATTCTGATGTAACAGTCAGCCAGGACTACTAAAATGTGAGCTACATGTGGACGGAGACCTGGCCTGGAGACCACAACAATCACTTTTTGTTTAGTTTTTCGTATTTGTGTTGCTGCGACACCTGAATCCCCCCCGAGGATCAATAAAGTCTTATTGATAAGTTTCAGTGTAAATTTGTGTTATTCTGTAGCATCTGACCTCTGTCCTCTCTCCTGTCTCCCATCATGCAGCACGACTACGACATGCGTGTGGACGACTTCCTGCGGCGGACACAGGCGGTGGTGAGCAGTCGCCGTGAGCGCGAGAGGCAGCGCGAACGTGACCGAGGCGGACCCCGCCGAGAGAGAGAGAGAGAGCGAGCGAGGGACAGA
This sequence comes from Enoplosus armatus, assembly GCF_043641665.1. Taxonomy (NCBI): domain Eukaryota; kingdom Metazoa; phylum Chordata; class Actinopteri; order Centrarchiformes; family Enoplosidae; genus Enoplosus; species Enoplosus armatus. The sequence goes on from NC_092197.1 coordinate 185,300, forward strand.
GACAGAGAGAGAGAGAGGGACAAAGAGAGGGGGCGGTACCGCAGGTGATCTGATGATGTCATATCCTGTCAGGGGCTTTTATTTTGACAGTCAGCAGTGTTTTTGGCTGGGTTCCTGTTTTTTGTTGAAAATTATGAATAAAAAAATTAAACAAGCTATGTGATGGCATCATCAGTTTTATGTGAATAAAATATAAAAAAAAAATCTGGTCATTTTTGGAGAGTTTTGTCAAAACCTTTATTTTGATGATCCCATGTAAAAAGGGAAGTGACATCACAGCACAGAACACACCTGTCACACAGCTCTGTCAAACGTTTCTGCTCACCTTAACATGTGATTGGATGAAATTGTAACTTCTGTAAATGAAACACCTTTTTTACAGTGTAATGTCTCCTGAACCTTCACACTTACTTTCCCAGAATCCTCTTTGTGGAGCTTTAGTTTGATTGACAGGAAATATGTTAATCAGTATTTTAGTCCCGAGGCCCTCTGAGGGGTCGTATGATGACAAACAGAAAAGGGTAGGGCAGTTTTTCCTTTAAAATTCTTTGAATTAAATCTTTAACTCATTTCAAACCGAGAACAAGTCTCAAACCAGAATCACAATCAGAAATAATTTATTGATCCCCAGGGGGAAATTAAACTCCCTCCTGATTTTCCTCTTTTATACTTATATTTTTATATTTTTGTTTAGTTTTTTTTGTTTTGTAATATACGTCCTGCTTCAGTTTGTTCATTTATTTATGTCACAAATATTGAAGTTTTCAGTTGTTTTATCTCGTGATCGCCTCCAGCTGGTGATGACACATCAGATTTCTTTTTGACAAATTAAATGAAAAGCTGTTTCCTGTTTGTACAATTTATTTTTGTTTTTGCTTCTCTCTCATTGATTGTTACAGCGGTGACCAAACATCCTGGTGTTTTATCAGTTTTATTGTGTATTGATCAGCAGCAGGTTAAACTGACCTGTGTTCAGTCTCAGTGTTAAAGAATATTTAAAGGTCAAAACTTTTAAATCAAATATTTGTTTCATGTTTCTGAACAGGGGCGGAGCTTGTCTGTTTTTGTACAAAATAAAATAAAATCTGAAATCACACTGTCTTGTCTTGTTGGATTTTTAACCAATCAGCTGGTCGAAAGTAGACGACTGCAGTTGGGGAAGGTATCAAAAAGCTTGGAAGAAATGTTAATTTCTTCCAAATGTGTGTTCCAATAAAATGAAACTGATGATTTTGTTTTTACTTTTGAAAAAATGTGACGAATATGTTGTGAGTGGTGATGTAAAACTTGAAGAGCGACTGCGGTGCCTAGCTCTCTCAACTTGTCTTAATCCCGCGAGATTTCCAAGTCTCACGCAGTCGAGCATCCAGAGCAAGTCAGACAAATTGACTAACCATCATGCAATTCACAGACGGTGATGGAAAGTGCACTGGTCTGCGTCGGTCTGGCTCGTCTCAAACAAGCCTAGTGACTTATTTTAGGATCGTAGTGGCCTAAGGTAGAAGCTCTTCCTGAGCCACTCAGTGCCAGCCTGGTGTATCTGGCCCTCGGTGATGTGGACACCAAGGTACTGGCCATCCTCTCCACCAAGGACCCATTGATATTAAGGGGGGCGTTCCTGCCCTGTTTCTTCCCAAATTCCACGATCAGCTCCTTAGTCTTGCTGACGTTCAGGAGGAGGTTGTTGTCCTGACTCCAGCAGGTCCTGTACTTCCTTCTGTTGTAGGAAGGCAATCAGATTACTGACATAATCAGAATCAGAAATACTTTATTGATCCCTGGGGGGAAATTATCAACGTTACTGGTGCTCCCATTTAAGAGTAGAAAAGTAGCATAAATTTAGAAATGGGCAGTATGTACAAATAAGGATATAAAGATAAAAAATATATACATTTACAATATTTAAGTGGAAATAAAATAAATATATATATACAACAGTATATATGTATATATACAGTGCTGTGAAAAAGTATTTGCCCCCTTCCTGATTTCTTATTTTTTTGCATATTTGTCACGCTTAAATGTTTCAGATCATCAAACTAATTTTAATATTAGACAAAGACAACCCAAGTAAATACAAAATGCAGTTTTTAAATGATGATTTCATTTTGTTAAGGGAAAAAAGCTATCCAAACTTACCTGGCCCTATGTGAAAAAGTAATTGCCCCCAAGACCTAATAACTGGTTGTGCCATCCTTGGCGGCAACAACTGCAATCAAGCGTTTGCGATAACTGGCAATGAGTCTTTTACATCGCTGTGGAGGAATTTTGGCCCACTCTTCTTTGCAGAATTGTTTTAATTCAGCCACATTGGAGGGTTTTCGAGCATGAATGGCCTGTTTAAGTTCATGCCACAGCATCTCAATTGGATTTAAGTCCGGACTTTGACTAGGCCACTCCATATCCTTCATTTTGTTTTTTTTAAGCCATTCAGAGGTGGACTTGCTGGTGTGTTTCGGATCATTGTCCTGCTGCATAACCCAAGTGCGCTTGAGTCTCGAACTGATGGCCGGATATTCTCCTTCAGGATTTTCTGGTAGAGAGCAGAATTCATGGTTCCATCAATTACGGCAAGTCGTCCAGTCCACAGAATATTTTCCCAAAAGTCTCAAAATGTGAGACAAGCCTATGTGTTCTTTTTGGTCAGCAGTGGTTTTCGCCTTGGAACTCTCCCATGGATGCCATTTTTGCCCAGTCTCCTTCTTATTTTTGAATCATGGACACTGACCTTAACTGAGGCAAGTGAGGCCTGCAGTTCTTTAGATGTTGTTCTTGGTTCTTTTGTGACCTCCTGGATGAGTCGTCGATGTGCTCTTGGAGTAATTTTGGTAGGCCGGCCACCCCTGGGAAGGTTCACCACTGTTCCAAGTTTTCTCCATTTGTGGATAATGGCTCTCACCGTGGTTCGCTGGAGTCCCAAAGCCTTAGAAATGGTTTTGTAACGCTTTCTAGACTGATAGATGTCAATGACTTTGTTTCTCATCCGTTCTTGAATTTCTTTAGACCTCGGCATGATGTTTTGCTTTTTGAGATCTTTCAGCCTACTTCATTTTGTCAGACAGGTTCTATTTAAGTGATTTCTGGATTCAACAGGTCTGGCAGTAATCAGGCCTGGGTGTGGCTAGTTTCAGCTTTCCAAAAAAATGTTATGATGACAAACAGAAAAAGGTAGGGAAGTTTTTCCTGTAAAATTCTTTGAATTAAATCTTTAACTCATTTCAAACCGAGGACAAGTCTCAAACCAGAATCAGAATCAGAAATAATTTATTGATCCCCAGGGGGAAATTAAACTCCCTCCTGATTTCCCTCTTTTATACTTATATTTTTATATTTTTGTTTAGTTTTTTTTTGTTTTAGTTTTTTAGTTTTTTGTTTTATAATATACGTCCTGCTTCAGTTTGTTCATTTATTTATGTCACAAATATTGAAGTTTTCAGTTGTTTTATCTCATGATCGCCTCCTGCTGGTGATGACACATCAGATTTCTTTTTCACAAATTAAATGAAAAGCTGTTTCCTGTTTGTACAATTTATTTTTGTTTTTGCTTCTCTCTCATTGGTTGTTACAGCGGTGACCAAACATCCTGGTGTTTTATCAGTTTTATTGTGTATTGATCAGCAGCAGGTTAAACTGACCTGTGTTCAGTCTCAGTGTTAAAGAATATTTAAAGATCAACACTTTTAAATCAAATATTTGTTTCATGTTTCTGAACAGGGGCGGAGCTTGTCTGTTTTTGTTTTTGAACTCAGCTTTCAAAAAAATGTGGTTAATCACAGTTAATTCATAATTTAACAAGGGGGGACAGCACCACCGTCAGAGAGTCCAGCTCCACCCCCACAACGTCACTGGCCTTGCGGATCAGTTTGTTGAGTCTGTTGGAGTCCGCCACCCTCTGCCTGCTGCCCCAGCATGCAACAGCATAGAGGATAGCACTGGCCACCACAGACTCATAGAACATCCTCAGCATAGTCCGGCAGATGTTGAAGGACCTCAGCCGCCTCAGAAAATAGAGACAGCTCTGGCCCTTCTTGTAGAAGGCATTAGTGTTCACCACCCTGGCGGGTTTAATGTCAATGTGAACTCCCAGGTACTTGTAATCCTCTACAATGTCCACACTGACCCCCTGGATGGAAACCCTAACCCTCTAGCATAGACAGTAGGGTGTATTCCAGCTGTGAACTGGGAACTGAAGGGTGGCTGGTGTGACATCTATGGCGTCCACCCTGAAAACTGCACCAGGGGCGCTGTATGCGAAATGACAAATTTCAGTTGCATGTAACTTATTTAGTTTGAAAGGTTTCGTATCTTTTGCGTGATTACCATTTAATTTCCGCTATCCTATCGCTCAGGATCTCTTATTTTGATGCCCCCACCGGAAGTTCCGTCGGTGTGGCTTCCGTAAGGTTGACGCCGGTCTGCAGTGGTAACAGAGACACCGATTCCTCTGGAAATACCGGTCACATTTGGCATTTTCCAGCCAGTAAACTACCTAAAATGAAAGATAAGAGGATTTAACGGAGACTAACGGACCCGCGGGGCTTGAAAAAGGTAAAATTAACCGTTAAAATGTCCCGGTTTGTCCCTGTTTAACAGCTTCACACACAGTAAAGCCTGCTAACGGCAGCTAGTCGCAGCTAGCTTGATCACTCTCCTTTATGTCTCCCAAATCCCGTTTTATCCTCACTTCGACCCGCAACATTCCCGCTTTCTCTGAGTTTCCCTTCGTGTTACGTCACACAAAATCCCGCTGTGACGAAATAAACCGTCAAAATCATCCGTTAATGAGTTGACAGTGAAAACGGATTCAGATTTTCAAGAATATTTCTGGGATTTTACCAGCAGGAGTTGGTGAAATCTCGCGAGAGGACTTGAGAGGGGCTTTGTTGAGATTTTTAGCCTTTCATTTCTTGACTTTGTTGACAATTTTAATATTGATAATTTATTTTAATAATATTAATATTGTCAGTAAATACATTGAATAAGAAATATTGACCAGAATAAAGAAAGATTTTATTATTTTTGGCCTTTCTCTGCATTTATGTATATTTATGTGTATTTATTTTATAATTTCAAACTTTTTTTAAAATTTGTAATATTTCCTGATACGTGACCATTTAAAAAAAATAATTTACAATTAACTATTGATAACTATAATCTTCGGCAGTTGGCATTTACCTGTAATGGATAGTGACATACGAGAGAGACAGGAAAGGTGGGAGATGTGTGTGTGTGTGGGGGGGGTCTGATACCCTTCACTGATACCCCCCAGTGAAGGGTATCAGACCAGGGCTGCTGAAAAGGACTCCGCCTCGATAATACAATATTTAAGCAATGTTTATATAGATTATATAAACATGTTCTTGCACACCAGCGTGCTGCTCTGAGCAGGTCCACAGGTACTTTGTATCAAGTACGTTTATCGGAATTTCCATTTATTATGAAACCAGTGGAATGAGTCCGTTGACAGTTGGTTGCTACATTGTTTCCTGCTCTCCACGGACGGTCTCCAGAAACTTTTAATCAAGCTTTCAGATCTGCAAAACTCTGAAACTCATAAATCACAATTGACATCATAGTCTCTGTGTGTTTATATGAAGCTTCTCACCACAGTCTCCAGTGGGTCTTTGTTTTTTTTTTGTTTCTTTGTTGACTGTCTTGTCACCTTTTAGAATGAATGGGTCAGGTTTGAGATCCCTGTTCCCCTCTTTGCCCCTGCGTCCAAAGTGCGACTGAATATCGTACCAGACCTTGTTCAGTGAACCTTTTGGATTGTCTGGACTTGGTGTTGCTGAATATTTTAAGATGCGCCGGTCTTCAGGTGATTTGGTGTTTTGTCTTTTCCTGCCCACCTTTGAAAACATTATCAGCTGATATGAATTCAGGGTCCTGCATTCAGTTCCATTAACGGCTAGCCAGGGGCTTGTTGATATATAACCATTTAAACCAGCCCGAAGCCCAAGTGTCTTGTCCATTGTGTTAATTTTTTTCTAGTTAAAAAAATAACATCAATTTGGATTCATTTGTATTTCTCTCTGTTTCTCTGTCTGTGTCTCTCTCTCTGTCTGTCTCTCTCTGTGTGTCTCTCTCCCTGTCTCGCTCTCTCTCTCTCGCTCAGTCTTCGCCATGCTCACTCGACCGCTGACACTGCATGAAAGTGATGACAGGGGGCGGGGCCTGGCAGCAGTGACTCCACCTCCCGTTGTTCCATTGGCTGATGGGGGTGATGATGATGACGAGGCACAAACAGGTGTGTGTTGATTTCTTTATTTGTTATCTGTTTAAATTTGAATGTGTTTCTGTCAGCAGTTCATATTTGGGCGGGACACCTTATGTTTACATGCTGAGTTAGCAAGAGAGAGAGTACTGACTTCTGTTTCTCCTCCTTCAGGAGTTTTCTCTCCTCCTGTGCCTCCTTGGAGCTCCTCCTCTTCCTCATCACCCACCTCTCCTCCTCCTCCTCCTCCCTGTGCCTCCTCTTCTTCATCTTTCACTCTTCCTTCTCCTTCACGTCCTACTCTTGCTCCTCTCTCTTCTATGTCTTTCTCCACTGCTCCTCCTGTGTCCCTCCTTTCTCCTCCTCTTCCACCTCCTCCATCTTCTCACTCTCCTCCTGTTGGTCTCTGCACTCTTACTTCTCCTCCTGTCTTTTTTACTCCTTGTACTTCTCCTACCTCCTCTCCTTTTTCTTTCCACCCTTCTCGTCCTCCTGTTGCTCCTTCTCTTTTTCCTCCTCTCCATTGTTCATCATCCTCTACTCCTCCTGTCTGCATAATTCCTGCTCCATCTTCTGTCTCTCCTCCACCTTCCCATTTTTCTCCTCTTTCTTCATCCTGTCCTCCATCCCTTCATCATCCACCTCCTTCCTTGTTGTCTTCTCATTCAGTCTGTACTCCACCTCCTGCTCTTCCTTCTGTCTCTTCTTCTCCTTTACCTCCTCCTTCTTCCCATGATTCTCCTCCCCTTTCTTCTGCTCCCCTTCCTCCTCTCCTTTATCACCATTCTTCTCCTCCTCCTTCTGTCTTTTTTACTCCTTGTACTCCTCATTCTTCTGCCATTTGTTCTCCTCTTTCTTCCTCTTCTCCTCCTGTCCCTCCATCCCTCCTTTCTCCACCTCCTACCTCTTCTTCACCCACTGCTTCTCTTCTTCCTCCTCCTCCAGCAGCTCCTCTTCTTCCTTCTGCTTCTCCTCATCCTCCCTGCTGCCCCTGCTCCTCCCTCCTGCCTCGCCTCCTCTCAGCTCACCGGGTGGAGGTGCGACGCCTCCTGCGAGGAGCTCTGGCCTCCCTCGGTCGTCGTCTGGACTCTCTGGAGAGGAGGAGCAGGAGGAGGAGGAGGAAGAAAAGGAGCAGGCAGAAAGGAGAAGAAGGAGGAGCAGCCTGTTCTCTTGGTGAGTTATGTCTGTGTCCTCCTGTATCTCCTACTCCTCCTCCAGGATAGTCTGACCTACAGAGGAGCAACAATCAGAGAGTCAAACAAATCGGTTATTGAATCACTTATTGAATCAGTTAAGGACAGGTCAGCTCGTGAGTATATTTCCTCCAGTGCTGCCACAGCACTAAAACCAAGTGTGGAGATGAGGTCTGGCCATGCGAGTAAAATTCAAAATAAATATAGTGGCTACATTCAACCTTTTTTCTCCTGGTGTTTATTAAATAGCTCATTAAAAATGAGCAATAATTATCGATAGACTGAAATGAAACATTTTAGCGTGATAACATTTTCAGCTATATCGCCCAGCACTACAATAACTGATTCAATAACAGCTTCAATAACTGAAATTGATAACAGTTTCCTCCCCATCTGCACTCATCTTGTCGAACAACACACTTGTTGAATGATTGGCTAGTTATTGAAGCTGTTATTGAATGACTTATGAAGCTGTGGTTGAATCAGTTATCGAAGCTGTTATCGAAGCTGTTATCGAGGCTGTTATTGAAGCTGTTATCGAGGCTGTTTTCGAAGCTGTTATTGAGGCTGTTATCGAGGCTGTTTTTGAAGCTGTTATCGAGGCTGTTTTCAAAGCTGTTATTGAATGACTTATGAAGCTGTGGTTGAATCAGTTATCGAAGCTGTTATCGAAGCTGTTATCGAGGCTGTTATCGAGGCTGTATTCGAAGCTGTTATCGAGGCTGTTTTCAAAGCTGTTATTGAATGACTTATGAAGCTGTGGTTGAATCAGTTATCGAAGCTGTTATTGAGGTTGTTATCGAGGCTGTTATTGAAGTTGTTATTGAAGCTGTTATTGAGGCTGTTATTGAAGCTGTTATCGAGGCTGTTTTCAAAGCTGTTATTGAGGCTGTTATTGAGGCTGTTATTGAAGCTGTTATCGAGGCTGTTATCGAGGCTGTTTTCAAAGCTGTTTTCGAGGCTGTTATCGAGGCTGTTATCGAGGCTGTTTTCGAAGCTGTTGTTGAAGCTGTTATTGAGGCTGTTTTCAAAGCTGTTTTCGAAGCTGTTATCGAGGCTGTTATTGAAGCTGTTATCGAGGCTGTTATTGAGGATCGTATTCGATGTGAAGTGACAGGAAGTTGAAGGATGTTGGGCATTAAAGGTGCTACACTGACTACAATAGTTTTAGTTTTCACACATTTGAATTGTAGTAGATGTTTATTTCTACAAACTGATGCAAGTCAGGTACAAATGTTAACACTGATTACAACTATTAAACTCGTCTGTCTGTTTTTATTCTTCTTTAGGTTCAACTGCCTTGCCCTTCAGCCCTGCCTCCTCCTGTAGCCCCGCCCACCTCCCACCTGTTACCACTTCATCATTATCATCATCATCTTCATCAGACAATGAGGACTCACCCACACCTCCTCTTCCCTCTAGTTTGAGCCAATCAGAGCAGAGTTGGAGAAGTAGAGGAGATGAGGAGGGGGAGGGTGGGGGGAGGAAAAGGAGGAGGAAGAACCACAGAGGAAGAGAGCGCGGTATTTTTCCAGAAAACAGAGAAGAAGATGAAGAAGAAGAGGATGCTGGTAGATTTGTGGGGCGGATGGCGGTCTCCTTCAGAGGAGGAGCAGAGGAGGAGGCACCACTCACTCTGCACAATTTCAACCAGAGGAAACTCAGAAGAAGAGAGGGGGGAGGAACCAGCCAATCAGAGAAGACCTTTGGTGTCGTCAGGCAGAATGGTTGCAGAGCGCCGCTGCTGCTACACAGGTGAGAGAGGGCGAGAGACGCAGACAAACAACCATAAATCTATACATTATTATATAAAACAATACATTAGATACAATGCATACATAGGAGTTATGAATTAATTATTATTATTTTGTATAATTATTTGAACTGATTTAAAATGTATACAATATTATATAAAAAACTGAAATGTAAGATTACTTTTTAAAATTATATTTAAATTATATGTAATAAATCTATAGTCATGATATTCAAGATTATTTCAAATCTTCATAATGAATTCTATAAATCTAAAAATAAAAGTACTTAAATTAAAATGATAAAATTAAATATAAATTGTAAACAAGTAATTATGAATCCATACTATTAATAATATATATTATAAATTATTTAAAATAAATATAAATTAAATTCAAAAATATTTTCAATCTTTTTAAATACATAATTATAAAAACTATGTGCTTTTTTAAAATTGTACTAATATAAATTGTAAATAAATTGTAGATAATAGCTCTGAATCTATCATAATTTATGGTTGTTTTTTATTTTCTTAAATTAAAACACTTAAATTGTGTAAACTTTTACATTTTGAAAGGAAATATGCAACAAGTATAATTGATTAGAGTAATCAATTATACTTTGTTTTCTTATAGGTTTACATATAGTAATAAAAATCTATTATTCATCAATTGTATAAATTTCTACCTCCAGCATCTCCAGCTCCTCTTCTCAGCATGCCTTGCACGTCCTGCAGTCAGTCCAGAGTGGTCGGGCTTGCAGCCAATCAGAAGCACTCAACATCTCTACAGGCCAATGGCGTTTCTCTGACTTTACCCCTCCCCTCTCCTCCAATCACAGTGCTGTCCGCCTATGGCTCTGCTCCTCCTCTTCCTTTAGCCCCGCCCCCATGCTGCGGCTATCAGCGGTTGCCATTGAAACGATGTCTGAGTCAGTTAGGGGTGGAGCTTGTGGAAGTCCCCTGCGGACCCTGAAGGACTGGACAGCCCCGCCCAGTCTGAGCAGCGACCACTGGTTGGTCGGCTGTCCTATTTACATTAACTCTCATTAATATTCATTAGTCCATTGTAACATTTGTTCATGCTAGTTTTAATTTGTTTTAACAATATATTATTATTATTATTATTATTATTATATATATGATAATATATTTTATTATCAATTATCAAAGTTTCATTAAGCTGTATCTGTTTTAGTGTCAGTTTTATAGTTATTGTCAGGTATTATTATGATACACTGTGAACATAAATTACATTTTTGAAATGTTTTGTCTTTGCAGTTACATGCGAACGCCTACATCAAGGTAACTTCAATAAATAATGACACTATATTCATTGTTTTAGTTTTAACATTTTTCATTTCCTAATTTTGTCACTTTTTATAGCGCTTGTACTACAAATAAAATTTTACTTTAATGTAAATCATTAAAATAAATTGTTGACCTTATTTTCTAATTGTTGTGTTTTTAGTGTTAAACTAAATTTGTGTGTGTGTGTGTGCAGCCCAACTTTTTCTGTCCGGCGACAGCAGAAGCAGCGGGCCAATCACAGCTTCCGGAGCCTTGTCCTACCTCGGCGTCGGCCCCTGCCCCTCCCCCCATGTTCAGCGATTGGACTGTCTGCTCCGCTCCCTGCCGGCCAATCAGCAGCGGGTTCGGAGTTTCTCAGCACAAATGGAGAGGTGGAATTTTTCGTCTGATTTTCTTTTTCTATGTAAAGGACGACTCCATCTTGTTCCCGCTAAGCCGTCAGCAAAAAGCTGTGACGTAGGTCACAGCGCTGATGCTTTGATGTTTTGATATTTTTCTAAATTTCTCTCCTTTTATTTGTATTTTCTCTGTGCAGCGTGGTAAACGAGTCTCACAGATACGAATCCGCCGGGCGTCGCCGCGGGAAACCCTTCTCACACCGATGGGGCTGCCAAAGGTCAAAAGGTCAGGAGAGAGGAGTGCAGGGAAAATAGGGAAAAAAGGTCATTGAAAATATTAAAATAGAATGAAAAAATAATGTTTATTTATTTTCAGGTTAAAGAAGAAAGAGTTCAGTCTGGAGGAGATTTACACCAACAAGAACTACAAATCCCCCACTACCAACAGGTGAAAAACTACAAATCCCATGTCAAGAACACAGACAGAAACGCTGTAAATCTGTTGTATAAAGTACATCTCCCAGCATGCCTTGCTGTCATCCCGCAGGAGTCTGGAGACGATCTTTGAGGAGCCGAGGGAAAAGGACGGAGCATTGCTCCTCATTGGCCAGCAGAGGAGACGTAGGCTCCTCCTCTTCCCTGACTTCACTCAGCCCAGGAAGAGGAAAAGGCCGCAAGGTACTGTAGTTCACTGGGAGGGGGGAGACACAGAGGGAGACAGACAAAAGCTTCATTTTATGTTCCTGCTTTTTGTTTACAGTTTTTATTGTTAATTACACTCAGTGTTGTAATTCTAATAATTATTAGAGTGTCGCAGGGATGACATATTTTTGTTGGCCAACCCTGAAGTTAGCATCGCCCTGGTTCCCTCGACTAAAAGCCAATGAGATTCTTCCTTTGGATTTTGGATTATTGCAGAAAATAAACTGGTAAACAAACATTTATGATACTTAAACATTTTGTTCAACAAGATAATATTCACTAATGAACACCACTTTATGATTTATAAAGCGTAAATGGAATCGCGAAAGCTAATGTTAAGCTATAAACGAAGTATACCGTAACGTCACCACCAAAAGCTGAACTTTTAAGAGAATACAGAGATAGATAGATATGGATGTATAGATAGATAAAGATATACAGACTGATAGATATAGAGTATAAACATAGCGAGGCAGACTAGATGAGTTTCTGTGTTCAACATGAAGACATTCCAGACAACCTCTGTAGTCTCATTAGCAACCGCCTTTTTTGTGACATATAAAAGCTTCAAAAAATTCACATGTGGGGTATTTACTGATGTATTTTATATTTTCGAACAAAACGCAAAAATCTCTAGAGCTTGTGTTAACCACAGACCTTATTTCAGGCATCTAACCAAAATTCAGAAAACCCTTCAAGACAATGAAACAGGAAGTGTAAAAGTCCTGACTCATCTCAGGGTTTTAGGACGCACCCTTTTTACAGTGTTCCTCTCATTCACACACTGATGGCAGCGAGCTACCATTAAAGATGCTGGCCTGACAGTCAACACCTCCTGAGATCAGTGGCCAACCTGCTGAGCCGCAACAATAATCAATAAAATAAAAAACAGTTTTGGAAGATTTCAAATGTATCACTGCATCTTCTGTCTGTCTGTCTGTCTGTCTGTCTGTCTTTCTTTCTGTCTGTCTCTTCTTGTCTAAACGAATTTAAAGTTTGTTAAATCGACGTGGTTTTGAAGAACATAAATGTAAATAATTATTATCTGTATCTTTTTTAGGGACAGGGCTTCCTGTTGCCGCGGTGCCCAGGAAACGGGCAGCGGCTCGGCGACATTGCCATGGCAACAGCACTGGCGATGACGACTCAGACCTGGATGTGATGCTGGTGGAGCGACTGAGCGCGCTCGAAGACTTCCTGACACGGCAGGGCCTGGACGTGTGACCTGTGACATCACTTCCTGTCAGCTGACTAAAGGCCAAATAAACAGAGCTGCTAGCATGCCCGCTACCGCTGCGTTACCACGGTAACACCATCAGCAAGTTGGTCTGATGTAGCTGGGTTTTTATTTTTTGCAGTGTACTTGATGTTTTTGTTTTTCTTACAGTGTAGGCTGTTTAAAATGTGAATTTTCTGAAATATTTAATAATTTTTTAACAGTGTGGATGATGTTTGCTGGAGGACAGGTGACCAGTCAGGAGGCCACGCCCACAACAGGGCACAGGTGGCTTCATTTTTTTTTTTTGTTAAGTAAAATCTGAAAAGACTTCACTGTAGTACTTTTACAGTACTGTGTGAGTTGGTGGTGAAGTATTTGGAGTTTTTAAAGTGTAATATATATTTCTGATGAAAATGTGTCTATTTTTGGAACAAATAAAGTTTGTTTCTGCTCATTAAAGTTTATTATTGATTCGAGTCAGTTGATTGACAGCTTCACTGACGCATCTCAGGTCAGTATCAGCTGTGTTTGTGTATGAGAGGTTTTCTTTTCATCATCATCAGAAGTTAAAGTCGAAATGAAACGAGGGGGATTCTGATATAAGAATACAATACCGGGGATGTGATCTAAAAGGGTTAAAGGGGAATTTTTCATTTCATCTCGACTTAGAAGACTTCCGAGACCTGAACTACGAAGCAGGTTCAACAGACCCAGGACATGTTCTCCTTATCTGGTTGTAGGGCTGTAGAAACGCCAGAAGTAATTTCCAAATAATAGAGTTAAATCCATAACGCATATTTATTTACCTTTATTATTTACTTCACTTTGTTTATTACTATATTTTTTTGAATGTAGTTGTGATCTTAAGAAGGTTTCTGATGACTCTGTAGTAGTTGGATGCATCAGTAAGGGTGATGAGGAGGAGTACAGGGCTGCTGTGGACAACTTTGTCACATGGTGCGAGCAGAACCACCTGCAGCTCAACGTGACAAAGACAAAGGAGCTGACTGTGGATCTGAGGAGGACCAAGGTGCCGATGACCCCTGTTTCCATCCAGGGGGTCAGTGTGGACATTGTAGAGGATTACAAGTACCTGGGAGTTCACATTGACAATAAACTGGACTGTGTGGTGAACACTAATCTCTAACACTAACACTAGTCTATTTTCTGAGGCGGCTGAGGTCCTTCAACATCTGCTGGACTATGTTTAGGATGTTCTATGAGTCTGTGGTGGCCAGTGCTATCCTCTATGCTGTTGCATGCTGGGGCAGCAGGCTGAGGGTGGCGGACTCCAACAGACTCAACAAACTGATCCGCAAGGCCAGTGATTGTTGTGGGGGTGGAGCTGGACTCTTTGACGGTGGTGTCAGAGAGGAGGATGCTGTCCAAGCTGCGGGTCATCTTGGACAATGTCTCACATCCTCTCCATGATGTACTGGTCAGACACAAGAGCACCTTCAGTGGGAGACTCATTCCTCCCAAATGTACAACAGAGCGCCACAGGAAATCATTCCTGCCTGTGGCCATCAAACTGTTCAACTCCTCCCTCTGAATGTCACTGACACAGACTGGAAATCTGGACCTGCTTCTACACATACTACCTCATTATTATTTATTCTTTAAATGTCAGTGCAATACATATATAGTCATACACAACAGTATTGTTATTGTATATACTTTTTACTTTTATTTTTCACTTGAATATTGTAAATGTGTATATTTCTATTTTGTATTTCTTATTTTTATATTTTGTACAAACTTATTTCTAAATTTGTGCTACTTTATACTCTTGAATGGGAGCACCATTACTGTACAATTTTCCCCCAGGGATCAATTAAGTATTTCTGATTCTGATTCTGATGTTAATAATAATTAATAATTTGGGGTACCTCATGTGTCCTGATGAACACAGGAAGTAAAAACAGGACTGACTTACATCCAATTACTAATACTCTGTTAATGGATTAGTTCATTAATACTTATTAAAGTAAGTCTTTTATCCTCAGCGGACACGTGGTTTCTGTCTGTGATATTATCATTGAAATCAAATTCAAATTATTCTTTATCAGTATCATTAAATTTGTAAACCCACGGTTAATGACGGTTGACAGACTAACTCGGGGTAAAGATCGTCAGGAGTATTTACCGTGACGTACGACGTCCCAACGTCACTTACACAAACACAACATGGCGGCGGCCTTGCGGAGGGTGTGTTCTGGAGTAACTTCGAGGTATTTCACTGAATTTGTTTTACTACAGAAAATATTAAAGTGAACAGCTCGACGTGAGTCAGTGGCGTGTTAACTTTTGGCCGTGTGGCTGAAACGTAGTGATAGTGTGACGGATTTGTCGTGATAGTGACGCTGTGTGAGGTGAAGAAACAGTTTGACCTGTGATTCTACCAGACTCTGGTCAAGGTTTATATTGAATTAATATTTAATCGTTTCTAAAATCCAGACATCATGTGTCTCAAACATGAAACCCCCCCCCCCCCCCCCCGTCACAGCCTGCTCACGTCTTTCGGGCGACACATACAGATGTATCTGCTGCCGGACTCTGAACTCTGTGTTGATGGCCATACCTCTGCCGTGTATAACGTGTGTGTTTAAATAACTGTTTGTATTATTTCTATTTTTATTCTGACTTGGGATATTTGTATGTATGTTCTGTGTGTGCAGCGTGAAGGGGGCTACCATTTTAATTCCACTGTGCAGCCCTGTGTTGTAGAATGACTAATAAATGTACCTTGAAATACTCACATAGACTTTCATTGTAATACCATTATTTATTAACCAAATAGACCAGATCTCTGTGTTAAAAGGCTGAAATAAGAACAGAGACATTTCATTACTATCAAAATAGCCTTTAATTCAGAGCTTCAACATTTTTATGTGTACATGTTAAAGCAAACATGTTTCAGAATTTCACAAATATTTATTTGATCTATTTACTTATTTTAATTGTCATGTTTGTTTTAACAGAAAAACATTTTCTCTGAGCTGCAGCCGACAGCGCAGCCTGAACACAGGTGAGTTCTCCTGCACCTCCTCTTCTTCACCTCCTCTTTACCTTCACCTCCACTTCCTCTTTACCCTCACCTCTTCTTCACCTCCTTTTCCACCTCCTCTTTACCACCACCATCTCCTCTTCTTCACCTCCTCCAGTTTGATGGTTGTAACACAAACGGCTGATAACACTGGGGAACACAATTTTTGTTGAGTTAGGTCTGACAGCTGTTTTTAACTAATTTTTGGGTGCGGAATCCAAAACTGATCTCAGTTTTTCTCTATCACGTCAAGTTTTTGAACTATAGGATCCCCGTTTTCTTAAAAAATATGAAAAATACTGTACTTAACAGATATGTGTGTGATAGTACTGACCTATTGGGAGCTGCACACACCTCTCACCGCACTGTCTCAATTGTGACTGCACAAACAAGTTGCCACGTAGCTGTAGATGAGTCCAATCGTAATCAGCTGGCAAGTCTTACTACAGCTAATCAGTGGAATTTTGCTTATCTGGAGGGTAAGCTGTGGAGAAAAAACTTGACGTGCTAGAAAAAAACTGACTGCAATTTTGGAAACAGCATGCCAATTTTAGTTTTAATCAACATAAAAATCCAACTCAACAGAATTTTTTTTTCAAATTGTTCCCCAGTGTAATCAATGACTTTTTAAACTATTGATCTGTGGACGGTTACCATAGTGACACGTAGGGGAGTTAATTGTTACAGCAGACGGAGCTGATAAACACCAGAGCTGCGACTAATCATTATTGATTAACGTTCAGTCTGATCATCAATGAATATTCATGATCATCAATAATCTGTTTTATAAGATAATAAACTGAATCTCTCTGCTTCTGTTGGTCGAACACAACGATGTGAAGACTTCCTGTCAGACATGTGAAGACTGTGTACATTTACTGCAGTACTTAAGAACCAGAGTATTACAGATATTACCGAATATTGACAATAACGGTTTACTGCACATATACTGTATATCAGCTCCTGTAAATTGTATTGACCAGCAGGTCAGTGTGTTGCTGAGAAACAGTCAGTTTCATTCTGTGTGAAAATCTATTGTCCTCTCTCAGTGGAACCAGTAGAGACAGTAAAACCAGTGGAATCCGTAGGTTCAGTAAAACCAGTAGGATTCTGTGTCAGACTTTCTGGACCAATCAGGTCTCTCTCTCTTCAGGTCGTGGCTTCCTGCCCCGCCCCCGGCCCCTTCCCCTCCTGTTAGTGACAGGTGGTGGTTACCTTGGTTACCAGCACTACAGAAGGAGGGGTGAGCAGGAGGATGGAGCTCTGGCCACTCCCACACAGGTAGGAGAGGGCACTCTTCTTCTTCTTCTTCACTTCTGTTTCTTCTTCAAGTCTTCTTCTTGTCTTGTATTTATTCCTCATCTTCTTCTTCACTTCTGTTTCTTCTTCACGTCGTCTTCTTCACTTCTTTTATTTCTTCCTCATCTTCTTCTTTACTTCTTCATGTCTTCTTCTTCACTTCTGTTTCTTCTTCACTTCTTTTATTTCTTCCTCATCTTCTTCTTTACTTCTTCGTCATGTCTTCTTCTTCACTTCTGTTTCTTCTGAAGGGCGGCATGGTGGGGCAGTGGTTAGCACTGTCGCACGGGAGGTAAAGCTGGTTAGAGCGGGTTGGGGGTTCGATCTCCGGCTGCCCCCGTCATGTCGAAGTGTCCTTGAGCAAGACACTGAACCCTAAGTTGCTCCCGATGGAGACCAGCACCTTGCATTGCAGCTTGGTCGCCATTGGTGTGTGAATGTGTGAGTGAATGGGTGAATGAGACTTAGCTGTAAAGCGCTTTGGGAACCGTGAAAGGCGCTATATAAGTGAGATCATTTACCATTTACCATTTATCTTCATGTCTTCTTCTTCACTTCTGTTTCTTCTTCACGTCTTCTTCTTCACTTCTTTTATTTCTTCCTCACTTCTTCTTGTCTTCTTGTTAAAACCATGTGTCGTTATGTCCAGATAAACTCTAAAACTGTGTCGTGTTGACACTGAGCTGTGGAACGCTGATGTGGAATTGTACTATGAATGGGAGTGTGTGTGTGTGTGTGTGTGTGTGTGTGTGTGTGTGTGTGTGTGTGTGTGTGTGTGTGTGTGTGTGTGTGTGTGTGTCCTTCTACCTGATAAAGATGTTAGAGGTCACCTGTGAACAGTTTACAGTTCATGTACTAATAAAACCACTGAAGAAGAAGACTGCTAACATGAAGCTTTCATCAACCCAGGTCACGGGGTGAAAGGTAACATAGATGTCACAGTGATGATGTCACTCTGCTCTGCTGCACTGACACCACAACCTCACTCTGGCCCCGCCTCCTCTCCTCACTGCCCCACCTGCCTCCTGATTGGTCTGTTCACAGAGGACATGGTCTGATTGGTCCATCAGTGACCGGGCAGGAGAGGGGAAGGCTCTGATTGGACAAAATTTAAGTAGTAGTAGTAGTAAAAATGTTTTTCTTAGTTTATTTATTCATCTGCTTGGTTTTTAATCAGTACATTCATTTTACATTTTATTAAATGAAAATAATTTATAATATTTAATTGTAAAACATAAATTCTAAATTAGAGCAGCAGCATGGCCATAGCCTTAAATGTATTTTTAAAAAATGTATTTGATAATTCAATAATAATTAATTTTACATGTTATAATAAAATAATAAAAACAAATTTTAAATGATAAAACAAAGTAATTTAAATGTATGAGTCAATAAACATTGAATATTATATATAATATATAATCATAAATTACCAATAATTTAACTAACTAAATCACTTCTATACTTTAAACTGTCAAAACTAAAATTAATGATAAATTAATTTTAAATAAAGGCATAATAATAAGAGGAAGATTAAGAAAAAAATACATAAACAAGCAAATTAGAAAAATCATTATTTTACTGTAATTCACTTAAAGAAAACCAACAAATTATACATTGTATATAAGTAAAGTGCTAATAATTTGATAATTCATTGTATTTCTATGTGTTAAACCTTGTTTAGGACCTTTTCTTTGTTCTACTTATAGACAAAACAATGAGAGAGGGAGGGGTGAGAGAGGGCGGTGCTCTTCAGTATTAACACCTCTCTGCCTCTGTCACTTCTTCTCTCCTCTCAGTGAACAGACTCAGCTGTCTCTTCTTCTCTGATCTTACCTGTGTGATATAAACATCAGCATGCGCTATCGGCCGTCTTTGTCTGCTGCGTCGTCAGCAACCAAACTTTCATGGTGAGGTTCTTCTCTCGTCGCCGTGAGCGTCGGCAGCGCGATCTGCTGCGGCAGGTGAGGCGGCGGCGTGCGACCGACGGAGACAGAGAGGGCGAGAGAGATGGAGGAGGAGGAGCAGGAGGAAGAGGGGGGAGGACGAGAACGTCAGCACGATTCAGGTGGGAGAGGAAGAAAAGAAGAGAGACAGACACAGACAGAGAGAGACAGACAGACAGACAGACACAGACAGATTAAAACTGTTTCTCTGAGTAAATAAACAGCAGGTCTGAGGGCGAGATACAGGAACAAAGAGAGAGAGCAGGGCTTTCCAGGTTAGAGGAGATTAGTGTGTGTGTGTGTGTGTGTGGTTTCTATGGCGACGGCTAGTTTAGCAGGTCAGCTATTTTAGCTTTAGCTGATCTTAGCCTACGTTAGCCTCTTTCTAGTTTATCCTGTGCTAACCTGCTAACCCAGTTAGCTTCAAACACACAGAGAAGAAAGTCAGTATGCACATACATCTACAGTCGGCTCCAAAAGTCTGAGACCACATTGAAAATGTCAAATATTTTCACATAAACCTGGAAATAATCACAAAGTTTGAGGATTCAGAAACATTTGCAAACACAAGAAGTTATGACATGTAAAATGAAGAAGACATAAATGAAGAAGACATTCTGCACTATTTTTAGGTTGGCAATCAAATTTAAGCAAATTTGTGGCATTGTCCAAAAGGTCAGATTTTTGTCCCCCTTTTGCTTTAATGACAGCATGCACTCCAGCTGGCATGGACTCCACAGGTTAGTGCCAGACCTGATGACCCATGTTATCCCAGCATGACCTGACAATGTTCCAGAGGGCTTCTTGTGATGTCACAGAAGGCTTGGCTTTCTGAGTCTTCAAGTGCCCCCATAAATAGTTAAATGGGGTTGAGGTCAGGTGACTGTGGAGGAAAGTCCATGACAGTCAGGACTCCTTGGTCTTCTTTGGTCTTCAAGTAGTTCTTGCAAAGTTTTGAGGTGTGTTTGGGGTCCTCATCCTGCTGCAGTATGAACAAAGGGATATATATATATATACATATACATTTTCCCCCAAATAGACATCAGACAAAGAATAATAACAGCAGTGACTAAATATGAATGATCGGTTTTGTCCGAGGGGGGGGTACAGTCAGACTTTGAAGACCTCTGGTTTAGAGGACAGACGTGTGTGTGTGTGTGTGTGTGTGTGTGTGTGTGTGTGTGTATATATATATATATATATATAAACAGTTTTAGAGTTTATCTGGACATAACGACACGTATATAAAAAAAAAAATCAGACAAAACCGAGGAACCGAGTCATTTGTCTGTATGTCCACAGGTTTTCATCTCAAGTTCATATGTAGTCACTGCTGTTATTATTCTTTGTCTGATGTCTATTTGGGGGAAAATGTATGCACTAAGTTTTGAAACTACAGTTCCCATACGGGGTTGCTTTAGGGGATGTCAGCAGGAATTATAATGTTGCCATGGAGTCAGTGAGTTAGCTGTGGACAATGCAACGCATCGCTTGAAAGCATGAACGCCACTGTGCAATCTTAACGCTCACACGACATCTATGGAGTCCTGCTTGCGCGAGCATAAACAAGGCTTTAGCATTCCCACTGTAGCTTAGCTGTGTTAGCGACTGTGTGCTACATTAGCGTCCGCGCCCCCTCCTTCCCCTCCTCCTCCCTCTTTTTATTCCTTTCAAACTTTTTAAATTTGTCTTTTTTGTTTTACACTTTTACTTTTCAGAGGTGTTGACTCGACTCAGATTCAACTCAACAAAATCCAAAAAACTCAACTCTGAGTGAAACCAACTTCATAACGTGAACTTCTCACTATAGGGCCGTTCAGTAGTTTTACATGTTTGAGCCAAAACACTTTCGTCTGCTTCCACCTTCAGTGAGTGACGCTTTCAAATTTCAAAATCTTCCAGTGATACGCCCACCTTTATAATTCAGTGTTTCACCTGGCAAAACATGTCCTCATTTATAACTCAGTAATTGTGGAAATAATCGTTTATTGTGGGACTAATGGCACAGGTATACCTTTCTACTGTGTAGTTGTGTGTTGGATCAGTTAGCAGGATATATTATGACAAGATTTTATTTTATGACAACATTCATGACTGACAAATAATTATCTTCCCTGTTTACAAACAGCTGGATGAAGCTCTGTCATTAGACCTTCACTTCAGCACCTGAATCCTTCCTTTACCACCAGGAAGGATTAAGACTGTAAAATTTAGTTTTTTGTTTTTTTTATTTAACTCTCTTTCGTACAACCAAAAAGGCAGAGCTCAATTCCATTGCCAAAGAAAAAATTAATAAAACAACAAATGAGCAGCAGAACAAGAACAGATGTAAACACCCATTTAAGACAAAAAACAGAAAATATACTAAATAAGTAAAAAATGGCGAACCGAAGTTAGCACAGTAGATCCCTGTTTAACTGAGAATTGTTTTGTAGTTCCATGTGGGAGTGACGCAGTGTTCCACATTAACAAATGCTTTATAAAAAATCAAAAGTAAAATGAAAATTATCCTCCTCAACCAAATCTTCTTAGTCTTAAGAGGTCCAAAACCTTATACCCTTATATTAAATGTGTTCATCTTCCTTGGGTGCCTCAGTATCTCACCAGGTAGATCGTGTATCATAAAGGCTGAGTCCTGACCGCAATTTTTGTTGTCTTTCTTTTATTTTTCCTTGTCTTTTTATCTTTTTTTCTTATTCCTCAATTTATTTTTCCTGTTTTCATTTTCTATAATTTATTAATCTTTTGTTCTTCTTTTTGTTTTTGGTGTAATTTTTTGGGGTAAATGTTCAAAATTTTTCCAGCAGATTAGATTTTTATCTCTCCGTTCCTTCACCTCCCTCCTCCCTTCTTTCTCCTGCCTCAATTTATTTCTCCTCCTTCCTTCATCCCTCTGTTCCCCCCTCACCTTCCTCACATTCTCATGAACTCTTATGAAGTCTCATTATCATAATCAGGCTCCAGGTGCCTCGTTTGGCTCTTCGTCGCCATTTGAGCATGCTCAGTGGTGGCGTGTGTCGCCCCGCCCCTTGGCGCCGTTGGCCGATCGCCTTCCTCTGCTATGTCCTGTCCGTCAGGGCTCTGCAGCCACTGGCCAATCGGGTAAGAGCAGCTGCCGACTGGCTTCTGATTGGATGAAGGGAAACTGGGAGGGAGGGGAACGATCATACATATATGTCCTAATTTTATCTCCTTTTGTTATTTTCTTTTCCCCCCTTTTTTAATTTTATCTTTTATCACCTTTCATCATCTCTCGTCTCCTCCCTCCTTCCTTTTCTCCTGTTTTACGTCTTTACTTTCACCTCCTCTTTAAAGCGTTTGTAATCAATATTTCTCTGTTAATAATTGTCTCTGTGATACATTAAAGTGTGTCTGGTAGTAATGATCATGACTTGTCTCCACCTCTGCAGCTCTACGGAGATTTTTAGCCTCTTTAGCTCCTAGTTTTGGTTTTGCTGCACATTTCCTGTCCGGTTCAGTCTCAGTAGATTTCAAAGTAATCGCTGTAAAAAGCCACTGTACACACCTGCTCAGCTGCAAACAGCATACAGGCACAGATAGAGAGCAACTAAAGGACTTACATTCATCAGGTCAAAATCATCAAAATGAATTATCATGTTGCTCTGGTTGATTCATTAATGAACATTACAGCTTATAAGTGCATTCAGAACAAGTGCTTAGAGATACTGCAGTGTCAGATGTGCTGTGACTCTGCTGTGGCAGATGTGCTCTGACTCTGCTGTAGCAGATGTGCAGTGACTGCAGTAGAATATGTGCTGTGACAGATGTGCCCTGACTCTGCTGTAGCAGATGTGCTGTGACTGCAGTAGAATATGTGCAGTGACTCTGCTGTGGCAGAAGTGCTGTGACTGCAGTAGAATATGTGCAGTGACTCTGCTGTAGCAGATGTGCTCAAACACTGCAGTAGAATATGTGCAGTGACTGCTGTAGCAGATGTGTAGTGACTCTGCTGTAGCAGATGTGCAGTGACTGTGCTGTCGCAGATGTGCAGTGACTCTGCTGTAGAAGATGTGCAGTGACTGCAATAGAATATGTGCAGTGACTCTGCTGTAGCAGATGTGCAGTGACTGCAGTAGAATATGTGCAGTGACTCTGCTGTAGCACATGTGCAGTGACTGCAGTAGAATATGTGCAGCGACTGCAGTAGAATATGTGCAGCGACTGCAGTAGAATATGTGCAGCGACTGCTGTAGCAAATGTGCAGTGACTGCAGTAGAATATGTGCAGTGACTGCTGTGGCAGATGTGCTCTGACTCTGCAGTAGACTCTGCTGAGATGATCTCGATGCTCTGTGTCTGCTAGATGTCACAACTACTTTATAAAATGATAATATGTCATGTTGAGTTCACTGCTGAAAACAAGTGGACACAAAATCAGTTACTGCAGGTTTTAAAACACCATAAATACGAGCAGGTTCAAATCATCAAATCAAATGTATTTATATAGCACGTTTAAAAACAACCAGAGTTGACCAAAGTGCTTTACAAAATGAAATGAATGGCACAACAATAGTGAGTAAAATATCAGTAGTAAATGACAATAAAATGGCACAATAACAATAATAAATGAAGAATACAAAGCAATATCAAGATATGTGCACAAATGTGAAACAGGATAAAAACCTTTTAGATTAATTTATAAAAAATAAAATATTATAAAATACTATCATATTGTGACCACTAAGACCAACCAAAGGCCAGTGGAAACATACGTCTTGAGTTTCGTCTTGAAAGTCTCAATGGAGGAGGAACTTTTGATTTAGAGCAAAGGTCTGGTTGATTGTGTCGAGTTTTGGTGCTGTCACCCACGATCTGCCTCACCCACCAGCCTCCATCGTGGAAAGTTAAAAACTGTTGTTCAGAGGATCTGAGAGGTCTAGAGGTGGAGAAGGTGCAGAAGAGTTCTTAAGTGTTGGTTGTTAGAACAGGAGCACTCATGAAAACAGAGATAATGCTGATAATATAAGAAAAGAAAACAGATCGACCTGTAGAAACAGAATCTCAGCTGCGCTGCATTCATGTGCCCTCTGAAAACTACAGTAGTCACAATATTAATGACGGTATTTAGTCAAACCAGTTTACCAGCTCATCTTTTTTCTTTCTCCTTTTCTGTGATTTACTTCATTTTCTCTCCTGTCTTCTTCTTCTCTTCATCCTTTTCTACTTTGCTTCCTGTTTCTCATCTATCCCCTCCTTTTCTCCTCATATTTCTTCTCCTCTCTGACCATCTCTCCTCTTTCACCGCCTCCTTCATTTTCTACAAAAGTTTAATTTTCTTGAACAGTTAAATAAAATATTACAGTAATATTCTTCTTCTGAAAACCAGATAAAAATTAACATGTAGTTTCCTGTTTGGTGCTGCAGGTGACGTTGTACCGCTCCTTCCCGACACGCCTCCTCTCTCGGGCCTGGGGTCGTCTGAACGGGGTGGAGCTCCCCACCTGGCTCCGAAAACCTGTCTACTCCCTCTACATCTGGACCTTTGGGGTCAACATGCAGGTCAGAACAGCCAGGACAAATTTTTAGTTTTTACTTTCTTTTTTTTTTTCATCTTAAATTTAACAGAAAAGTTGAAATGCAGAATAAAGACGTGCAGTTTGATGTGGTCATTAGTTCATCACGCTGTTAACGAATACTGAAATATGAGAAATAAAGAAAACATTTAAGAGTTACACTAAATCCATTTCTTTGAGTTAGTACAATGTAAAAATTGGCATTGATAATTATTCTAATAAATATCTGTCCCAGACGACAACAAGACATTTATGCACAGAATTAATACATTTACATTAGACAACATCTCCAGATCAGCTCATCGTTTTATCTGCCAAGAAGTTCCCTCTCTTACTAGCTCCAAGACTCCCTGGTCTGATCCACAGCTTAACTTCATCGTCCTTCTATCGGTGCAGTCAATTTCTCAGTCTCTGGCTGCTACATCGCTAGCCAGCATGAGCCCATCTGCTTATCCTGCCAGGATCCTCCGCCGAAACTTTGATCCATGCCTTCATCACATCCAGAATTGACTACCGTAACAGCATTCTTTATGGCACATCATCCAAAGTCCTAAATAAACTTCAGTATATCCAGAACTCTGCTGCTCGCCTGCTTACTCACTCCCACTCCCGTGACCACATCACCCATCCTCTAGAACCTCCACCGGCTCTCTGTCCAACAACAGATCAGATTCAAAGTCCTCCTCCATAACCAGGCCCCCTCCTACCTCACCGATCCACCACCACACTCCTTCCCGCAGCCTCCTGTCTCCACCTTTGAGGACCAAGCATCAGACCCGGAGGCATCCGAGACGGCACCAAACTGGCCATGTTCAAAACACTAATCAAAACCCACCTTTTCAGAACTTTTAATGTGTTATTATTGTGTGTTTATGTTTTTAATATGTTGCTTTTATCACCATTTTAACTTATCTAAAGTGTCTTTGAGTATCATGAAAAGCACTCTATAAATAAAATGTATTATTATTTTTATTATTATTATCAGATGAAACATGAGCCGTTATAATGAGATGTAACTATGGTTCTATGAAATCAACATTTAACCATGTGATGCAAGAATACTAAAGACCAGTTAGACTAATAAGACCAGACCAGGATGAATATAAGAACAAAACCAAAACATGTCAGCATGGTCCACCTGCACTTATCCAGACCTTCGCCACCACCCACAGAACTGGTTTAGTTATTTTTTATATTTTTGTTTCTTTGTGTTGTTTATTTTTAAATATTATAAATTTGTTATTTAAATTTGTTCCTGTCTCTCTTTGTGTCGTCCAATAGGAGGCAGCGGTGGAGGATTTACATCACTATCGGAATCTGGGTGAATTTTTCCGTCGACGTCTCAAACCTGCAGTGCGACCGCTCTGCGCCTCCTCCTGTCTGGTAACACTCCTCCTCCTCCTCCTTCTTTTTCTTCTCTTTGTTTCAAGATCAAGGTTTTTTAATTGTTTTAATATTTCTTATATGAATATATATATATATATATATATATATATATACAGTGCTTAACAAACTTATTAGACCACCACCCAGTGTAAGGTGTTGTCACCGCTGCCCTAAATTAACAGTATTGCTGATTGCCAAAATATTTGATGTTTCTGTAATGGTTAATCCACCAGTATGTGCAAGCCAAGCTCTTTAATCAAAATGATGTCTTTAATGCTAAAATATAATTATTGTTGTTATCCATGAATTCTCAAATTTACTGTTTTACAAAAAAGCAGAAAAAAATTGTAAAGCACATTATTATTACAGTTATTTACTTTCATTCCTGAACAGAAAAAAATGTTTTGTGGTTGCAAGAATGCAAGCTGTTATCAGGGCCAAAGGAGGTCATACAAAATATTAAGATTTTTGGTTAATATATCTGAATAAGAACTATTTAGTTGTTCCACTTTGTTATTTGCCTAATAAATAACAATACAATTTTTAGTTTGAAACAAGTTTTTGACAGATTTCTAAAATATTTGTTGTAAATATTTTTCTCATTTTTATGACAGGTGATCTAATAAATTTGTTAAGCACTGTATATATATATTATATATTATATTTTGTCTTTTTGTTGTCTCCCTTTTTTTTTGTAAAGTTATAAATGCAAATTGCATAACGACTTGTTTAGGACTTTAAAGACAAAAGGTTAGAAGTTGGACCTGCTGGTCTTGACTTGGACTTGATTTGAAACTTTGTCCTGTGCCTCCATGACCTTTCAGTTTGTTTTATAGTTTTCAGTTTTCTCTCCATCAGTTCATGTTTTTCCTTTTCTGAGTTGTGAAACTTTGAATACTTCATCTCCCGTTTCTTTAGAGTGAATTTACTGTAAAGAAACTTGTCTGCGGACAAAGAGAGACACAATGCATGATGGTAGTTTGAGTTTGGTCAGTGATGTGTGGGATTAGAGTTACACTTAAATTAGATCGTCAGCATACAGCATTAATGTGTGAGATTTTTATGTTTACAAAATACAGTTAAGTATAGTAAGTCCAAGTTACTAATTATGATAATAATTTCTAATGATAATAATATAAATATGATATTAATTCAATTAATAATGTGAGGTCTGATGTAGGTCAGTCAGAGGCTAACGGTAGTTTTATTATCAGAAGTTGTTTTGTCTCTTGTGTCTGTCAGATCTCGCCGGCTGATGGGAAGATCCTCCACTTTGGTCGGGTAAAGAACTCGGAGGTGGAGCAGGTGAAGGGGGTCACTTACAGTCTGGAGAGCTTCCTGGGTCCACAGAAGAGGCGGGGCAACAGTAAGACCACTTCCCAACCCATATGACATAACAAATTGATTATAAATCTGTCAAAGATATGTGTGGACCCCACACAACAAAAACTTGAAGCGTATCTGAAATGAAATAAATACTCATTTATAAAAAAAAACATCTTAGTAAATTGTCTGGGCTTGTCGGTTTTGTCTTTGGACTAATCTGTCTTGACTTGGGACTTGTTGGACTTGACTTGTGACTAACCTGTCTTGATTTGGGAGTTGTTGGTCTTGACTTGTGACTAACCTGTCTTGATTTGGAACTTGTCAGTCTTGACTTGGGACTTGTTGGACTTGACTTGTGATTAACCTGTCTTGATTTGGGACTTGTTGGTCTTGACTTGCGACTAACCTGTCTTGATTTAGGACTTGTTGGTCTTGACTTGGGACTAACCTGTCCTGGTCAAGTCTGGAGAACTTCTGGGGTCCACAACCTGTTGAAGATAGATCTGTCCTCGTGTCTCTCTCTTTCTTTAGACACCTCGTCGTCGTTCAGGGACCTCCTCTTGTCGTCACCTGAAAACGACCTGTTCCACGTCGTGGTCTATCTGGCTCCAGGTGATTATCACTGTTTCCATTCGCCCACAGACTGGAGGGTGGATCTTCGACGTCACTTCCCAGGTGAGAGTCTGTTCATCTGTTCACCTGTCTGATTTCTGCTTTCTGCCTGCTCTTCACCGCTTTCTCTCTCTCTCACCTCGTTAGGCTCGTTAATGTCTGTTAACCCAGGCGTGGCTCGTTTGGTCAAAGAGCTCTTCTGCCATAACGAGCGTGTGGCACTCAGCGGCCAATGGCAGCACGGCTTCTTCTCATTAACGGCGGTCGGAGCCACAAACGTCGGCTCTATCAGGATTTACTTTGACCAGGTGAGGACCAGTTTAGTTTTTATTATTTCTACTTTAAATGTTATTAACATAAGTTAGTTTATCAGTTAGCAGCAGCTGTGTCTCTTATCTGTATTGTAGTTGGATGTGTTACTAGCAATCAGCAGTACATTTGTTCTTTTTAGTGTTGTAATCAGTCTGTTAATCAGAGTTATTCATAATTAATTAATTTTGGTATTAAAATATGTAATAAGTTTGTGTTGTTGTGGTTTCAACAGTTTGTGTGTTTTGTCCTCAGGAGCTTCAGACCAACGTTCCTCGCTACAGTAAAGGTTCCTTCCACGACCGCAGCTATGTTGCCATAGGCGACCAGGTGTTGAAGGGGGCAGGTGAAGGGGGCGTGGTGTCTGTTGATGGAGGGGGCGTGTCCTTACAGAAGGGGGTGGCGCTGGGGGAGTTTAACCTCGGCTCCACCATCGTTCTGCTGTTCGAAGCTCCAAAAGACTTCAGCTTCAACCTTCAGCCAGGACAGCGAATCAGAGTGGGAGAGGGGCTCGGCAGCCTCTGATTGGTCAAGCTGCAGACTCAGGGAGAGGGGACTGATGAAAGACAGATTCTAAGAGTTTAAGGCATAGTGGGTAATCTTTTAAACAAAGAAGCTGTGGAGGATCTAAATATGTTTTTATGACAAGGACACAAACTCCCAGAATGCCTTGTGCCTCATGAAGGGGAAAATGCCAAACCTCTGTCTCTCTCTCTTTTTCCATTCTGTCTCAATGTCGCTCGCCCAGAACCTGAAACAACAAACTTTAATATTCCTTTAAAATCACCAAAAACAAAAATGTAGTAATTAACAAAATGTAACAAACTAATATTATATTTTTCATTAACCTAAAAATGAAACATTCAAACATACTAGTTCAGAATGTTTCAAAATTAGTTCCGATTCAGATTTACACAAAGTGAAATAAAAAGTTCCTCCATCCACGGAAACAGTTTGAATGTTTGAAGCTTTATTGTTCACTTGTCCTTTTTAAATTGTCTTTTTTGTTTCTATTTTGAACCAATCAGAGCTGTCACAGTTGTTAGCATCAGCTAGCACACAAATCTGAAGCAGCCATTTGGTGGAAACACAACAGGATGTCTGTGATTGGTCAGAAAGAAACAATGATGTTAATAATAATGAATTCCTCTTTTTTTGTTGGTGGCAAACTGTGAAAGAAAAGATGGCGCACCTCATTAACACCTGAATGTTAATAGGTTTATCAGCTTCTCTACTTTTGTAAAATATGTAATTATGAATAAATATTTCTTTCTCAGCAGCTTTGTCTTCATTCCACTCATAATACTATTAATATGATATTATATATTAGTACAATTACTCATGTAGATTTGTACACATTTTGATTAATACTATGAAAGGGAACATTTTTTGCATAATGAGTACTTTTATTTTTGATACTTCTGTTCTTTTTACAGTGTGGTATTGATACTCAATGATCAGAGTCCTTCTTCCACCACTGATATCCATAATAATATATAACACATCATAATATTACAATTAATACAATATTAAACAATGTTGACATTTTTTATAATTTTAGTTTCTTTGTGTCCAATTTGATTTGATTTTTAAAGCATGCATTTTATTTACGTACTTTTTTCTAAATTTCATTAAATTATGAAACTCAGGACTTCAGTAACACGTTACATGTTTATTATATTTGTATATCATAAAGTTTGTACATCATCGGTCAGTAGAATCATTTTACTAACAGGAAGTGAGAACACAAGTCAGCACACTCATTGGTCGGTCCTAGCCCCGCCCCTGGCAGCAGAACCAGCAGCACAACCAATAGGACGGCGGTGGGCAACAGTTGCCGTAGCGATGGAAGCGTGGTTCAGCCAGACCTCCGTGTGACCAGCCGTCATCTGTTACCTCCTTCCCCAGCCACAGCTTCCCGTCCTGGGCCGCACCTCCAGCCAGAGCCCCCTCCCTGCGGCCAGAGATGGACAGGGAGCAGGAGGAGGTGCAGGTCTGCTGGGCCTTCACTCCGAGGAAGGAGGCCAAGTCCAGGTCCAGACCTGCTGCTCCTCCTCTGGGCCGAGGGGTGTTCTGTCGACACTGAGGACAAGGGATCCACACCTGGGGGGTGGAGAGAGGACGAGACAAACTGTTTTTTTTTTATTTTGACCTTCAAATGAGCTGACTCATTAACTTAAACTTTAATTTAATTAAATTTCAACTGTTTTCAGAACTTACACTTTCTCTGACATTTTCTTCAGTTTTTCTATTATTTAATGTGAATAACATGTTAGTCTGGATGAGTAAAACAGCTGATCTCAGGTGAGTGTTGCTGATGATGTCATCAGTCACCTGTTCGTTGATGACCGTGTCCAGTCTCTTCAGACATGCCTGGCAGAAGGCGTGGCCACAGTGCAGTCGCCGTGGCAAACGCGATGCCAGGTCGTAGCTGCCGAAGCACACGATACAGACCAGGTCCTGCCTCCTCAGTGACATCATGGTTTCCACAGCAACAGAGGAGGGGGGAGGGGGGAGGGGCTGACAGGTCACGTCCTCTTCCGCTTCTTTTTTCCTGACATCCAACATTTTGTTCTGATAGATGAGAGAAGAAGTTTTCCACCATAAGAGGAGAAATGTGACTCCCGCTGAGTCGAAAGTTGTGTGTTGTTAGCTTGCTAACATTATCCACAGGTACGCTACATTCAGGAATCACCTGGTTAGTTCGGAGTTGGGTAAGGTTTGAACAGCTGGAGAGCTGTGTGCAGTCACCGAAGCTAATGCTAAGCTAACTGTTGATTGTCATTAAATCCCTCCAAACTAAACTTCCTGCTTCATAACCTCCAGAGTCTCGTTTAAATCTCAAAAACTTTTTAAATACCAAAGATGCAACGTGTTTGTGTTGTTGATGATGTAATCAGTGAAGTTGTAACTGATGTAATCAGTGAAGTAATGCGATTACTTTTCATGAATAAGGAGTCATTTATTACAGTTTTCAGTCTTCATTAACTCGACTCCCTCGAACAGGTCACTACTTCCTTGATAGAAATCGTCCAATGAGCTGATCAGACACAGTTCCTGTCAGACAGCAGGTGGCCACACCTCTTCAATCATAGAAAACATATTTCTACCTGCTGCGCTCTGATTGGACAGATTTTTAAAGGAAACAGGAACTTTTCAGTGCAATACATATATAGTCATACACAACAGTGCAATACATATATATATATATATATATATATACACACACACACATACATATACATTGTTATTGTATATATATATTTTTATTTTATTTTTCACTTAAATACTGCAAATGTGTATATTTTTTATTTCTTATTTTTATATTTTGTACATACTTTTAGCTCTAAATTTATGCTACTTTCTACTCTTGAATGGGAGCACCGGTACTGTACAATTTCCCCCCGGGGATCAATTAAGTATTTCTGATTCTGAACTTACCTGAATATTCTTCTTCCTGTTTCTTCACGTCATATCTTCTCTTCTTCCTTTTTTATTGCTTCTTCTTCTTCTTCTTCTTCTTCTTCTTCCTCTTCTTGTTTATTGTTGTTTATACTTCTCTTTTTCTGTCCTGTCGTCTGTTATTGTCTTTCATTTCCTCCTCTCTTCTTCTTTTTATCGTTCTCCTGTTTTTCTTCCTCTCTGTCTTTTATTCCAATTTTCTCTCCCCTTTCATCCCCTTTTCTTTTGTTATTTATTCTTTGTTTCTTTTTTCTTCTTTGTCTTCCCTATTCTCTTCCTTTCTTCTTCCCCTATTTTTTATCTCTCTTTCTCTCCGCCCTCCTTTTACTCCCTCTCTTTCCGTCTTTCCCTCTTTAATTTCTTCCTGTTTTTCTTGTCTTTTATTCAAGTTGAGTTTTGTTGTTTTCTTCTTCTTGTTTTTCCTCACCTCTTAATTTCTCCTTCTTTTCTCTCCTTTTTTTCATCTCTTTTTTCTTCTTTGTTTTTATCTCTTCTTCTCTTTTCTTCTTTTCTATCTTGTCGTTCTCTCGCTCCTCTTTATTCCCTCTTTTCTTCTTCTCTGTTTGTTCTTTCTCGTCGTTCTTCTTTCTGCTTCAGAGAGAGAGAGAGAGAGAGAGAGAGTCACCTTCATCAATAATTCAGCCTCGCTCGGCCAACAGCCGACAGAGACTGAATGTCACTTTATCATTCATGTTATTATTTATGTTCTACATAAACATGTTGTTATTACATAAACCAACATGAATCAATTTTACTCATCATATTTATCATGTGTCATTCTAAACTTTAAAATACAAAATATTTTCAAATGAATCCAGTCAGACGCAAATTATAAATGAAACAAAACAACAAATAAAACAAAAATGTGTTAAAACACCAAATTATAAACATTAACATATGTGTAAAAAAACAAGTTAACAAAGTGACAGAACATAAATAGATAACATATTAATAGATACATTTAATACAAGTATAACACATAATAAAATTACATTAAAATATGATTTAAAGTTAAATAATAAAATACTACAGATTTAATGATCAATAATCTGAGCTGTAACCTGATAGGTTGACACCAGTTACAGGTTACAGCTCAGTGTGGACTGACTGAGGTTGCTTAGTAACAGAGACACAGAGGGAGAATCACATTTATATTCATACAGGAGTTTATCGTTTTAACAAAGAAAGACAGAAAGTAATAAAAACACATCTGTTATTTCACACACTTCATATAACAGCTGGAGTTTAAACGGAAGACACATGTTGTTAAAGGGCTCATATTATACTCAGTTCAGCTCTATATCTTTATTCTGGGACTCCACTAGAGTAGCTTTGCATGACTCAGTCCTTATTCATCTTATACTGGCCCTTCATGCAGCCCTCAGTTCACCCTCTGTCTGAAATAAACTGTCTGAGCTCCTGTCTCTTGAAGGCAACCCCTCCTTAAAGCCCACTTTCTTCTGATTAGCCGACTCTGAGCCCTGAGCACAGCCCGCCCCGCCTCCTCCTCCTGCCGCTGTGTCCAACGGCTTATGACAGCTGCAGTAACTTAGCTTGGAAAATAAAGATATGGGGCACTGATGAACTTCCTGTTTATCAGACCACAAATGAGACAAGAAGTAGGTTGGAAAACAATAGATGCTGCTGGAGCCGAGTGTTTCTGGGGGCTGGGCCTCACTGATGACTGTACAGAAACACAAAAAGATAGCTTTCAAGTAACCACTGTTAACTGCCGTTAGCTGTTGAAGGCCCCTGTTAAGGCCCCTGTTAAGGCCACTGTTGAAGGCCCCTGTTAAGGCCACTGTTGAAGGCCCCTGTTAAGGCCCCTGTTAAGGCCCCTCTTGCCTTCCCTACATAGATTTCATTAAGTTCTTGCCGTAATTTTTGATGTGACAACATGCCTTCCGAAGTTAGCGCAGAGATATCTTTAATTATCTATTCGTTCGGATCTGCTTTCACCTCTTTGCAAAACAAATGTAAGTTTTCCTCTTTACCAAATCATGTTAACAGACAGTAACATTAACACCATTAAAATACTCAAACACTGCGGCGAACGTCATCCGCATAATGAACAACTCCTACGTGAAGTCTATGAAGCTGTATAAATGGCGCAGGACCTTTAATTGTTGTTGTATACTTCTGTATCCTCCTTCAACATAGTCTATCACAGTTTCAAAGGGGAGAAAAATATGAAGGGTGAATGTCTTTGGTCCAGTGAAGCCCTCTGACCTTCTTTGCTAGCTTTTTCACCAATTTCCCCATGTATAAACTCCAGTGACTTTTAACTTCCTTGATGGTGTTTATTATGTTTTCAAGCTTGTCTGCTCTTTGATTTATTTTGATTATGAGGGCACTAATGGTGTTAGCCTGTAGCTCGTACAGTGAGAGGTCATTGATGTTGCTCTTCTCACAGCTGTGGGACTATATCTTCAACCTCCTCCATGTTTTTGCAACAAAGGCCATCTCAGTGACCACCAAATAACTAAAATGATTTCTTCATCTAAGCCATCAACTTGTCTCCTAGACCCCATCCCAACTAGGCTGCTTAAAGAAGTTTTAGAAGTTTTCAAACTCATTTATATGATATGAAACTTGTAAAGTCTTTAAATCACTTTATGTTGAATGAGTCACATTATAAACATTCATTGACTTTATTTCATCAGAAACTCTAAATTGATTCATCCACCAAACTCTCCATGTGTTTTACAGTAAATTAACAGTTTCATATTATGTTTTCTGATTTGATTCCACAGATTATTCTGTGTCATTTTATCAAGATATTTTTATTTTCTTGCATTTATACTTTAAAAACTCCCTCTTACTAAAAAGTTCAAAGCCATTGTTAAAATAAAAATATATAAATATGGAATTATGGAAACACTTCCTGAAAAACCAAATGAAATCATAAGAATTTCCTCTGAAGAAGGAAAATGTGGATAAAATATAAAATATATATAAAATACAAAAACAGTTGTTCATTAGCAGAATGTGTTCATAATAATATCACTTCATATTATTCAAAAAACAAGAACATCCTCTAGAAATATCAAAAAGTTCAAATCAAGGTATTAAAATGAATTTCATCAATTTATAAACTTTATACAGTTTGTAGAAACATTTCATTTTATATATATTTGATGTCCATTTCTGATCTTTTCCTTAAGAAACAAAAACATTTTAAAAAATCCAAAAAGTTTCCTGATGCCGTCTTTACTATACTTAATATATATTATATATTTATAATCTGCTGTTAACTCCAGAGACTGGGATTCATTCTCTTTAAAGGGATTCACTCTAATTCCTTCTAAAAAAAATGTGAAAAACAAAGATGAAGAGCTAATTTTCATTATTTTATGTTGGAATTGAAAGAAAAGAAAACTTTAATTTGAATCCATTTTCTCTCTTTTTTTTTAAACTCAAACAGGAAGTTTACAGATTTTGTAGTTTTTTTCATTTTGAGCTGCTTAGACACACAAAATGGCCGCCACTGAGGAAACTTCCTCAAGTTCATGATTTTTCCTTCCCTCCTTCCCTTTCATTTTCTCCTTTCTTCTTTCTGTAGTTTCACATTTTACTTTTCTTTCTCTTCATGTCTTCATTCATTTATTTCTCTCTTCTTTCTTCTTCTTCTTTACTTCCGCAGTTGCTTCCTTGTTTCCTTTGTTGTTTCCTCAGTGAAAGGAAGGACGGAAACATCAACTTAAAATAGACAGGAAATAAATAAATCCGAACCAATTACAATCCTTCATATCACTTCCTTCTCCTGCAGCGATAGCAGCAGACCCGGCACCTCCCCTCCTCCTCCTCCCCCCCTCCGGCCTCCTTCACCATATATGGTGGCGGGGGGGCGGAGGTCGACACGCCATATGGGTTCCCATCATTACTGCTCAGAGCCACCGGATTGGCTATCACCGTGGTGACGTCATCTGAGGGGCGGAGCTTGGCCCGCGGGATGTTCACCTCACCATAAGGGTTGTCCAGGGAGACCTTGATGTTTGATGACATGGCGGCACGTCACAGGAGGGCGGGGCTTAAGCTGATCAACCAATCAATCAATCAGGCAGCCGTCCAATCAGAAGTCAGAGCAAGAGAGCTCTGTGGAGATATGAGAAATGAGAGAGAATGATTAACTGTGATAGGAAGTAGGAAAGGAAAGAAGGAGGTAGAGAAGGAAAGAAAGTGGAAAGAAGGAGATAGATTAGGAAAGATAGAGGTAGAGAAGGAAAGAAAGTGGTAGGAAAGGAGAGAAGGAGGTAGAGAAGGAAAGAAGGAAGTAGATAAGGAAAGATAGAGGTAGGAAAGGAAAGAAGGAGGTAGAGAAGGAAAGAAAGGGGTAGAGAAAAGGAAGGACGTAGGAAAGGAAAGAAGACGGATCAGATTAAAAACAGCAACCCGTTTTATGTTGACAGGGCTGTCCATATACTTAAACTCAGTGTGAAATTAGAGGAAGTCAAAAATGTTGTTGCTAATCTGATGGATGCTAACATGCTAACAGCAACATATCGGCCTGTTTGGGAACCAATAAGACAACAGAAACAATGAAAGCCATCTGGAGAGCAAGACCTTGTAAAAGCTCCTCTGATGGTCTGTTGTAATGTCAGCTGCAGGTCAGTGCTGCTGCTCACTTTACAGACACGTTTTTTAGTCTGTATTTGTTCACATTTAGTCTCATTGTCTCCATTTCAGCAGCTGAATCAGCTGTTAGCAGCTCCTGTCTGCAGTGTCCTCATGGATGGACAGACAACATCACTGATCACTGAGACACTGAAGGAAACTTAAAAACAGGAGGATTCTCAGGAAGGTTCTGCAGCGTCTTTCCTCTTTTGATGTCTGAGTGGATTTCTGGAGGTTTATTCTGGGCGTCACACTGAATGACTCAATAAGTCTGCACAAAAAAGACAGATAATAATCACAACGTAAAGGAGGCGCGGAGAAATTGTGGGCGAATAAAATGAAAAATCTACATGCAGATGCCGCCAAATGTGCAAAAATCACAGATGTTTGCTGCAGGGGCTGCAACAGTAGCTTCAAAATCTACAGCGACAGAGAGAGGAGCAGGCAGAGGAGCAGGAGGAGGAGCAGGCAGAGGAGCAGGGAGAGGAGCAGGAGGAGCAGCAGAAGGAGAGTGTAGTTGAGGCAGTAAGCAGACAGTAGTATGCAGTGATACAGGGAGGTAGTGTGTGTGTGATGATGATGAATGATGACGATGATGACGATGATGAATGATGATGATGATGACGATGATGAATGATGACGAGCATTGTTCCCTGAAGCTGTCAACTTCAGCTGACTATTCTAACATTAACTAGCTAACATTAGCGTTGGCTTGGTGAATATACAATCCATGCAACTTTTACTTTTTGCATTTTAATAGAAAAACATTGTGTATTTCAGATTGTTTACTCGAGTATAGATAATGTGTACTCCACAGCCACCTCTGGTCACCAGGGAGTCAGTGAGTGAGCACGCTGGTCCACTTGCACTGGTGCACCTGTCCAATGCCAGGGCTGATGTTCAGTCCCAGTCCAGCCCTGCGTCACAGTAAATCCTGGCAGTCCATGTGCAGGTGGTGGAGCTGTTCACTGCAGTGATTCTACACACAAAAGCTACATAACAACTCAAATCGTACTTCAGAATTAGAATCAGAAATACTTTATTGATCTTTCTTGATTTATTGATATAATTATGAAATTACATAATTATATACATTATGTAATTATATTATCGATGATATTCACACAGTATTATTAGATATTACTTCTGTAATGCTATTTGATGTCATCTTTTATTTCTACACCTGATGTAGATGACTTAGTTAAAATTTGAGTCATAAGCAGTGAAAGGTGTTTATGGGATAGTTATGGCTCACTACAAGCGGAAGTAGAAATAACACTACTGGTTTTAATGTTTATGGTAACGTGGGTCTATAATTTGCGACGCCAATTTCCTGTCTCCAAAATGTTCGTAGGCATAGCTCAGAGTTTACTTAAGGGTCTACACATTCTCCCGTCAAGTTTGTTTTTATAGATCACAACTTTTGCGTGGGAAGTAGGGCATACGCCTCTTTCAGGCCCTGTTTTGTGGATACACATACATAAATGAGAACCCAGATCCTGTAGCTCCACCAGGGTTAAAATGAGTTAAATTACAGACGAGCTCAGTGAAGATTTCATCCCACCTGCACCTGTCATGTTCATCCTGACTGAATGAGGCTTTTCAATTATCAGGTAACTTTTAAGTGTAAAACACAGAACATTGTTTCACCTGACTCACCTGTTCAGAGCTCCAGAGGTTCTTCTTCTTCCTGAAGAAAACTGCAGACTTCTTCTGCTGTTTTATCCTATTTCTTCTTCTTCTTTGTTGGTGGAAACTCTTGAGTTTAAATAAAGTCACAAACTGAAGGAAACAATAAAAATCTGTTTCTGTGCTTCTCTCTCTCCTTTTCACTGTGTGTGTGAAGCTCACTCAACCGCCTCGCCCAAACCTGTCCTACCGGCCGACACTCCCTCTCTCTCTATCCCTGTTCATTCTCTATGGAGCTCCACCTCTCTCAGTAACACCTGACACCACCACCCCAGTTGTTTCTGTATGTCACTTCATCTCTCTCTCTCTCAGTTCAATTCAAAGGGACTTTATCATGAAACAGACGTTTACATTGTGAAATAAAAACTTACATAAACAGAAGAATTGTGATTTTGCTGTTAGAAATATTTATATATTTACAAAAACTTAAAAGAGTGAGAGAAACGTTAGCACTATATAAACACTGAAACAATTTATTTTTAAATGAATGTAAATGTGTATGTGTGAGTATTTTAATTAAGAGCTCATTAAACTCTTTGAATCTGAAATATCAGCGTTGAATGTGAATGTGGATATCAGTTTGTGGATATCAATTTGTTTAAAATGTCGTTGTACCTGATGTGTGAGGCTGAGCTGTGTGATTGGCTGTTTTTCATTCGTTATTTTTCTCATCGTCTTGCCTGTTTTTTAAGGTCAGCTTTGAAAGCTGCCTTAATATTGATATCATCAGTGGCCTTATTCACACCATCTCCGGTAGGGACATATTGATTTTGGCCACATATTGATCTTCAGTCATCAAATCAGGTGAGTTCAAGACCATAATGAATTTGTCCCTGGAGCCCATCTGTAAGTAGGATTTAATTTATACAGCTTACTAGGTTCCCTTTGGAGTCACTCATTTGACCTAAGAGTTTAAAGAATACTTTGATTTTATTTATAATCAGTGGCTGCATACACTTGACCCAGAGCTGAGGAGGATGTGAATCTCCCTCGAGTCCCTTCTGAACCTTAACTACATGCAGGTCTAAGGCTCAACCTCCCTGCCACTCTATTTCAGAGTCTCGGTTGTCCTGATGTGTGATGGTTGCTGCGGTAAACAGGGTCACTGACCAAACACATGGTTGTTGTCCTGTTGGTCTATGACATCAGGTCCAGTTCCTGTTCGTCCATTTAGGACTCCAGTTAGACGTACATTTCCCTCCCTGGAAAGAGGCGATTTCTGAGTGGAGAGTTTCAAAAATGTCTTCTTCAAAATAAGGCGGATTAACTGGAGGTGTGTGAATAGCACAGAGCTTCTGCAGCATAGCTCCTCTCTCCAGTCGAGCAGTGAACACATACACGCTCCTCTGTGGGCAGCCATGTCTGTCTGTATCAGCCTGTTGGTGGTCTCTGAGCCTGGACCACGTCAGGATCAGTCTCTGTTATAGATACTCGGCTCATTTATCTTCTGTTTAGAGTCAAATAACAATTTAGTTTACTTGTTCTAAATATAGATCTTTTGACTGATTCCTAATTCATTTTATTATGTTGTTTTGAATCAGTGCTGGTGAGAGCCTGGTTGGTTAGCTTCATCGTCAGCTGACTGACTGATTTTTTTCTCTTCTTGTCTCATAGTAAACATTTTGCTTT
Source organism: Enoplosus armatus (assembly GCF_043641665.1). Lineage (NCBI taxonomy): Eukaryota > Metazoa > Chordata > Actinopteri > Centrarchiformes > Enoplosidae > Enoplosus > Enoplosus armatus. The sequence goes on from NC_092197.1 coordinate 224,878, forward strand.
TTTATGTTTTTAATTTACTTTTTTAACATTTCAAATTATTTGTAACATAGTCAGACTGTATATAGTCATTATTGTAGTGACTTATTTAGTTAGTTCTGGAGTTTAGTCATATTCTTGAAATAAACTTTATTTCTATCAAAGTCACAGATAATACAAAACCATGAAACACAAGAAGAGTTTCAAATCATCTGTTGTAGCTGAATTGTAACATCAGAGTAACCGGTTCCACAGAAACTTGGTTCATTCTTCTGCTGCTGATGGAGGCAACAAGCCCCGCCCACACATTGCTCCTATTGGCTGAAGTTTACAGGTGTTTTTACAGCTGGTTCACAGGTCTCTTTACCAACATGCAGCTCACACTTTATATAAGACTTTATATCTGATGTATGTTGTACTGATTATACATGATGTTTTCATTCATTACTACTACCATTATTATGTGTGTTAGTCACTATTTTACATTGATGTATCATTATTATGTTTGTAATTAACCTTTTTCCTACAGGTATATTGGCATGTATCTGTGTACATATGTGTATTTTTATGTAACATATTGCCATGGGGTTAAAAAACGAGAAGTTATGTCAGATTCATCCAGTAAGATGGATTACAAGATGGTCCTCTGGGACCAGGGGCCCAGAGCCTCTGTATGAAGTGATTGCTAACAGTTCTTATTGGAAAGTCAATTAAAGCACAAACAGACTCAACATGTCTCTTTTTCAAGACAACACTGAAAAATGTCAAAATGTCAAATCTTTTTTTAAAGTTCAGTTTCAGATAGCTGGGTCACCAACCGGAGGGGCCCGGGCCCCAACAGCTCCAGGTGTACTGTCTGCTGGAGAACATTACATTACCTGTAATTTATTAACTTGTTTCAGACTTGAAGAGAGTCCCTTTAATCTTACAGACTCTCATTATTTGACTCCTGTTCTCATTCTTCTTCTACATTACATGTACACGTCTCTAAATGTTAAAGTTAAATAAATATGTCTGTTCTTGTTGTTTAATAAAGACACAATAAAGTACCCCCCCCCCATTTCCCCCTTTTCCGTTTCCCGCGGAAGCCCCTCCCTGTTAGCTGTTAGCTGCTTAGCTCCGTAGCCGGACGACAGGAGTAGTTGCCGGGGAAACGGAGGAGAAAATCACGGAGAAGAGGAGGAAATGAGCCCGGCGGAGGACAGCAGAGGACCGCGGTGACCGGACAGCGAGTCTGCCGCCGAAAAAAGCCCTTTAACGGTGCGTTAATACGGCTGTAAACGACCGAGGAGAAGTCGAAAAACATCGAACCTCCTCCCGACTCTCCCTCTCCTCCTCAGTCTGCTGTCTTCATCTTTTCTTTATTTACCGGGAGAAAATAGCAGAAAAAAACATGTTCAAGTAGAGAAAAAGTTTATTTATGTCCGTTTGTTTCATTTTTAGTTCGTTCAGGCTGGTTTTAATAAAGTTTTACAGCCATCATTAGCCAGTTAGCTTCAGTTTTCCTTTAGATCTAATGGGAATTTCAGATCTACCGTTATCCTGTTAGCCTGCTAGCTTCAGGTTTTCATTAGTTTTAATGAGAAGGAGCGGCTAGCGTTAGCCTAGCTTCCAGTTCTGACGGAATTTAAAGCGTTCAGAGACGTTCATGGGTTTGAAAAACAGTTCGTAAAAAGTGTATTTAAAATTTTCGCTGTTGTTCAAGGTTAAATAGTGTTTGAGTGTTATGGGAAGAAGTTTGAAATGTGTTTGGAAAGTTTTGAAAGTGGTTTGGGAAGAAGGGTGTTTTGACAGCGAGCGATAGTTCTGTTTGTAAGAGATTTAAAGTTGATTGAAGAAACATGGAGGAGATTTGAAGGTTTTTAAATGATCTCAGAAGTGGGTTTGATTAGGGCAGAAGATAATGATAATTTGCATAATTGATTAATCTTTCTCAGTATTTATTACAATATTTACTTTTTCAAACATTTCAAATACAATTGAAAGGGTTTTGCAAAATTGAACAGTTTGGAAATCAGTTTGAATGTGTTTGGAAAGTTTTTAAGTATTAGGGGAAGAAGTTTTGAGAAATTTGTGGATGGTTTGACAGAAGGTCTTTGAAAGTTTTGGGAAATGTTTGGGCGCCAGTGGAAGAGACATTCAGAGCCTTTTGTTAAGTACAAGTAGCACTACAACAATGTAGAAATACTGCAGTACAAGTAAACAAGCTGCATAATGTTACTTAACTGAGAGTACAAAGTATTATTAGGTTAACTTACCTAATATATTAAAATGTATGTTACATAATTATGAAGTTGTGTTTTAATGTTACACATCATCTCTGTCTTTATTCTAATAATATCTCTCTCTCCGCAGAGGACCATGCACTCATTCCTCGCTCGCCCCTGCCGTTAGAAAGTGTGTGTGTGTGTGTGTGTGTGTGTGTGTGTGTGTGTGTGTCAGAGTGTGATCCAGGATGGGGTTCGGTCGGGATCTGCGGAATTCCCACGAGGGGTTACTGAAGCTGCAGGACTGGGAGTTAAAGGTACAACTCTCTACTCAATATTTGGTTTTAATGCATTTATGAGAAATATTATTGTTATTATTCCAACTGAAATTAAATGTATTGTTTTGTCTGGTACAGCAACACATCTGTTCTGTTAATCACTTTCTGTGTGACACCACAAGGCCTAAAGTTACATTTTCCATTGTTTTTAGAACACTGTCAGATGGAAATGGTGGAGATCAAATCTTGCATAAAGCAATAATGTCAACGTTGTATTATAGGCGGAGAAGCCGGTCACACTGAGCCAATCAGCAGCCTGTTACACAACACAGACATTGACATTATGCTGACATTATGACTGCAAAAAGGGATTAAATGTGGTTTCAGTTTGACTTAAATGATAGTAACGTACAAACTGACAGTGTGTTGTGTGTCTCTGGTAGTGATGAACCTGCAGTGAATTATCAGCAGCAAACAGCAGACAGACACAGAATAAAAATGTTAAATATTTGATGTGAAAACTAAAGAAGCTTTAAAAGGAGATTTCTCTGTGAAAATAATGTTAAAGGACAAACAGTGTTGAGAGGAATAAAAATAAAGTAAACATGAGAACATGATTGTGCACGGCTGAAGGCCAGTACACTAATGTGGGTGTTCAGTGCAACTGTGACATCCCTGGTTTGAGTCCGGACCTTCTCTGTCCCCTCACTTCCTGTCAGCTCTCTACGCTTTCTAATAAAAACTATATAAACACGTATTTGTCGCCCTCTAGCTGCTGGAGACGGTGAAGCGCTTCATGACGCTGCGAGTGAAGAGCGATAAAGAGTACGCTGCCCTGCTGCTCAGCATGACTCAGCAGACTGAGAAACAGGAAGCTGCTGATTACGTCAGCACCGTCAGCAAGGTGAGTGGACTCACCTGTCCATTCAGTCCTGATCTCTCTCTGTGTGTCAGACCTGGTCTCAGTGTGCCTCTCTCTGGGTGTCAGACCTGGTCTCAGTGTGTCTCTCTCTCTGTGTCAGTCGTGGTCTCAGGTGATCCGTCAGACGGAAGCGTTGGGTCGAGTCATGAGGAGTCATGCTGATGATCTGAACTCTGGTCCTCTGCACCGCCTGGCAACGCTGATCCGAGACAAGCAACAGGTGAAGAAGAGCTACCAGAGTCTTCACCAGCAGCTGGAGAGCCACAACCACAAGGTCTGCTTGGAAATACAAGGGGGTGGGGGTCTCACAGGTTTCACCTTACTGTGTTATTAAGGATTTCATCCAAATGTAGTGTTTTCATGAGTTTTTGTTCTTTTCTGTCTGGATCTCAGTGAGTTCACTACTGAAGGTGTGATGATGTCACACACACTAATGTTAAAATCTGAAAGGTATGAAAAGAGTATAAAACCATGAAAGGTGTGAAAAACCTGAACTAACATGATAAAGTTCTGAGGGCGGAGACTCGTTTAAAGTCCTGTATTCATTTCTTTCAATAACCCTGTTGTTGTTTTGTTGTTCCCAGGTAACCAGGAGTGACCTGGACAAGCTGAAGGCAACGTATCGTCAGCTGAGCCGCGATGCTAACAACGCCAAAGAGAAATACAGAGAGGCTCTGGCTAAAGGTTTCTACTCTTTGTTCTTCAGGTTGTTTTTGGATGGCTGGTTCACAAAACCTTAAAACTTATTTAAATAATTTGAAAGTTTATTAAAGTTAAAATTTGAATGTTTCAGAAGGTGAAGATGAAGGTTGATTTGTTGAAAGTTTGTTGATTTCTTCTGGAAAAGCCTTGGTTTTTGAAAATAATTAAATGTTATTGAAAGGTTTGGAATCCCAACCCCCTCCCCTCCCTCTCATCCAATCACAGGGCGGGAGGCGGAGCGTGCCCGGGAGCGTTATGACAAGGCGACGGCGAAGCTCCACAACCTTCACAACCAGTACGTTTTGGCGGTGTGCGGCGCTCGCACGCAGCAGGACGAACACCGACGCCATGCTGCACCTGCACTGCTCGACGCTCTGCAGAGGATGCAGGAGGACATGACGCTCGCCCTGTGAGTCACATGACATGCTAACTGACACGTTCACTGACAGGCTGACACACAAATGACCTTATTGGCTGATATATCTTTGTGTATTGTTATGTGTATTACTGCAGTAAAAGTATCCTGGAGGAGTACTGTGAGATCAGCAGTTTGTTGACGGAGGAGATAGTTAAGGTTCATCAGGAGATTTCAGCATCTGTTGAGCAGATTGACCCGCTGGCAGAGTACCAACACTTCATCGACGCCTACAGGTTTGGAAAAAAACACTGATCACATGTCACTCTTACTGTGGTTACCGCGGAAACGGCATATCTCTGTCTCTATACTGGTTACCGTGGTAACAGCATGTCTGTGTCTGTCTCTCTTAACAATGTGTCTGTCTCCTGGTTACCGCGTTAACAGCGTATCTGTATCTGTCTCATTGTTACAGTAATAACAGTGTATCTCTCTCTCTCTCTCTCTCTCCTGGTTACTGTGGTAACAACGTGTCTGTGTCTCTCCTGGTTACCTTGGTAACAGCATGTCTGTGTCTGTCTCCTGGTTACCGCGATAACAGCATATGAAGAAGAAATCTCTCTCGCTCTCTCCTCCTCTCTCCTGGTTGCCGTGGTAATGGCATCTGTCCCCTCTCAGGTCTCCGGAGACTCCTGAGGCCAACGTTGAGTTTGACGCATCTCTATTGGAGGAGACAGACAACCTGCCGGCCAATGAGATCCTCTGGAACACGCTGACTGCCGACAGCCTGCAGGCCATGTGAGCTACTACAAAATAAAACTGTCACCACACTGTTTACTGCAGCCTGGAATATTTCTTAAGTTTGAAATTGTTTTGGAAACTTTTTTATACTTGGCAGAACATTTTAAAACTTTATAAAACAGAAATTTCTACTATTAAAAGACTTCTAAACAGAACAAAGTTTTCCAGAACTTTCCAGTCTCTCATTTTAAAATCCGGTTTAATGTTTTATTCTAATATTTTGCTAATTGTTCAACCAGTTTTGTTTGTTCTTTGTTGTTAAACTTGTGTTAAATTAGTTAATAAGGTGAACGTTTCTTCAGTGTCTTTGTAACTGTTGTGGCTTAAAACATTATCTTCTCTGTTCTTCCTCTTTACTTTGACATACTTGACATGAAATTTCAAAACACATAAGCCCAAGCTTAAGTTGTAAATTTTCCAGAACTTTCTGTCACTAAGTTTTCTTGTCTTTTATTATCTTTATTTTACTGTAAATGTTTAGTTCGAAGTGTGTTCTTTTTATGTGTTTAAATACATTTTCTGTATTTTTGTGATTGTTGTAGAGTTTCATACATTGTCTGTGTTTGTTTATTTATTTGTGTGTTTGTTTGTTTTTCCAGGTTGTCATCGGCGACTGAGGAGCTGGCGCTGACTCAGCAGAATCTGCGGACGAAGGAGGCATTGGCTGACGACCTTGACACCAGAATCCAGACGAGTCAGCAGAGTGCGGAGAGGAAGAGCGAGTGAGTCAGAAAAGTCAAATAAAAGTAGAAGAAGAATCTGTTCCCTCTCTGTCTTGACTCTGTCTGTACCTCTCGCCCTCAGCTGTGTCCTGCTGCTTAGTCAGAAACTCTCTCTCCTCGAGCTTCATCACGCCGTGCAATCACTGCATGGCTCCGAGGCCCGCCTCGCCTCCCAAAAGGCCCTGCTGGATGCCAAGATGGCCGCTGCCACCGCCTCTCCGCCCCCACCACCTCCTCCCCCCGTGCTGCCATATGAGGACGACGCCCGCTCCATTGGATCGACTGTAAATATTTAGTTATCTGATCTGAGGTCTGAGCTACAGCACACAACTGGCAGGAAGAGCTGCCCTTTCAAAATACAGGCACTATTTCCATACAAAGCTCTCTTCTCAGGCTGTAAACCTTGAACAGTCAAAAAGCTGTATGATGGATGGTGTGTTTTCTGTGTGTGTCTTCAGGATAAAACGAAGGAGAGGAGCTCTCGGTTTGACACTCTGCGTCACTCTCTGGCTGGGATGATTCGGTCTCCTAAAGCAATGCTGGGCTCCTCCACATCGGTGACATTCATCATCATCATTTCTCTCCTGCCTGTCTCACCTCTCACCTGCCTGTCTCACCTCTCACCTGTCTACATTGTTAGATGCGTTGGTAGTTGCGCTGTTGATGCGTTGATAGTTGAATTGTAGATGCGTTGATAGTTACCAAGTTTGTTTGTAATGTGTGTCTTCCTGTGTTGCTCCCTGCAGCAGTTCTTTGATGTGATCCCAACCTCAGAGCGCCCCCTGGCGGAGCAGGAGTGGTATCATGGCGCCATCCCCCGCACAGAGGCTCAGGAGTTACTACGGCAACAAGGAGACTTTCTGGTGAGGGAGAGTCATGGTAAACCAGGCGAGTACGTCCTGTCTGTGTTTTCTGACGAGCAGAGACGACACTTCATCATCCAGTATGCCGACGTAAGTATACACACATACATATATATACACGTGTGTGTGTGTATATATATATATATATATATATATATATATATATATATACATACTCGCATGTACACACATATATTACATTAGATTGGGTGATTGGGTACAATCCAATATCAGTATCGGGTGCCATATGCACCTAGCAGTGGCGTTACAGTGTTGAGAGGAGAAGAGAAGACAGGGTTGCGTCTTTCAGGGTTTTCACTACCATTGTAACACGCAGCGCTTTAGCCAAATGAAATGGGGGGAAAAACTACGCTGAGAGCTCTCATAATAAGGAATTATGTCCTTATGCAGCATGATGGAAAAAGCTGAAGCTGAAGAAAATATGCTTGAGTCTGGGTTTGAACTGAACCAACGTTATGTTATACTGTGGACAACGCTGAGCAAACAACAAGTGCCTGAAGCGATTACAAAAAAGAAATAAAGATACATAAATGACGAAAACAGATAAAACAACAATATCAATAATATAATAATATAACCATATTAGGCTATTAATGTTTAGATAAACAGCTAACAGCTGGTTTTTGCTATACATCACTGTTGCGCATGCAGACGTAAATACACCCACACGCCTGTGTTCTACAAGTCACACGTGCTCACACACGGGCATCTGCATGACTTAGTTGTACGAATCACACACAGATGCACATACATACACACATGTGGGACTTTAATGAAATAATCACACAAGTGTATGTTTGTGCATTTTGTCCTCTGTGACTCTTCACACCCATAACACATATACACACGTATATATACACGCACAAATATGTATATATAATGGAGTATATATTGTAGGTTAATATATATACACTGCTCAAAAAGAATTAAAGGAACACTTTGAAAACACATCAGATCTCAATGGGAAAAAAATCATGCTGGATATCTATACTGATATGGACTGTGTATTGTGTTAGGAACGAAAGGATGCCACATCGTTTGATGGAAATGAAAATTATCAACCTACAGAGGGCTGAATTCAAAGACACCCCGAAAATCGAAGTGAAAAAATGATGCGGCAGGCTAGTCCATTTTGCTGAAATTCCATTGCAGCAACTCAAAATGGTACTCAGTACTGTGTATTGCCCCCACGTGCTTGTAAGCGTGCCTGACAACGTCGGGGCATGCTCCTAATGAGACGACGGATGGTGTCCTGGGGTATCTCCTCCCAGATCTGGACCAGCGCATCACTGAGCTCCTGGACAGTCTGAGGTATTCTATTGGATTCAGGTCAGGCGAGCGTGGGGGCCAGTAAATGGTATCAATTCCTTCATCCTCCAGGAACGGCCTGCATACTCTCACCACATGAGGCCGGGCATTGTCGTGCACCAGGAGGAACCCAGGACCCACTGCACCAGCGTAGGGTCTGACAATGGCTCCAAGGATTTCATCCCGATACCTAATGGCAGTCATTGTGCCGTTGTCTAACCTGTACAGGTCTGTGCGTCCCTCCATGGATATGCCTCCCCAGACCATCACTGAGCCACCACCAAACCGGTCACGCTGAGCGATGTTATAGGCAGCATAACATTCTCCGCGGCTTCTCCAGACCCTTTCACGTCTCTCACATGTGCTCAGGGTGAACCTGCTCTCATCTGTGAAAAGCACAGGGCGCCAGTGGCGGACCTGCCAATTCTATGGCAAATGCCAATCGAGCTCCACGGTGCCGGGCAGTGAGCACAGGGCCAACTAGAGGACATCGGGCCCTCAGGCCACCCTCATGAAGTCTGTTTCTGATTGTTTGGTCAGAGACATTCACACCAGTGGCCTGCTGGAGGTCATTTTGTAGGGCTCTGGCAGTGCTCATCCTGTTCCTCCTTGCACAAAGGAGCAGATACCGGTCCTGCTGATGGGTTAAGGACCTTCTACGGCCCTGTCCAGCTCTCCTGGAGTAACTGCCTGTCTCCTGGAATCTCCTCCATGCTCTTGAGACTGTGCTGGGAGACACAGCAAACCTTCTGGCAATGGCACGTATTGATGTGCCATCCTGGAGGAGCTGGACTGCCTGTGCGACCTCTGTAGGGTCCAGGTATCGCCTCATGCTACCAGTAGTGACACTGACCCTAGCCAAATGCAAAACTAGTGAAAAACAGTCAGAAAAGATGAGGAGGGAAAAAATGTCAGTGGCCTCCACCTGGAAAACCATTCCTGTTTTGGGGGTCGTCTCATTGTTGCCCCTCTAGTGCACCTGTTGTTAATTTCATTAACACCAAAGCAGCTGAAACTGATTAACAACCCCCTCTGCTACTTAACTGTGACCAGATCAATATCTCAGCAGTTTAATTAACTTGATGCTATACTCTGATTAAAAAGTGTTCCTTTAATTTTTTTGGAGCAGTGTATATATATAGAATGGAGTATGGTGTGATTTTGCTGTTATATATTTATATTATATATATATAAACAGTGGTGTCCAAAAGTCTGAGACCACATTGAAAATCTCAGATATTTTCACGTAAACCTTGAAATAATCACAGAGTTTGAGGATTCAGAAACATTTATTTACTGATTTCTGGCGGTAACAGAAGGGTGTATGTAAGGAGACGAAGAGGAGAGAGAATGATAAATGGTCTTCACTTATGTAACGCTTTTCAACCTTAATGGTTCCCAAAGCGCTTTACAGATCAGGTTTCATTCACATATTCACACACACATTCACACGCCGATGGTGACCGAGCTGTCATGCAAGGTGTTGGCCTCCATCAGGAGCAACTTAGGGTTCAGTGTCTTGCTCAAGGACACTTCGACGTTACAGGGGGAGCCAAGAACTGACATTGCAGTGTCAAATCATGCTGAGATAACATGGCATCATCAACAACATCATATCTCTCTCTCTCTCTCTCTCTCTCTCTGATAGAGTCAGTACCGTTTTGAAGGGACGGGCTTCTCCACCATCCCTCAGCTCATCGAGCATCATTTCTCCACCAAACAGGTCATCACCAAGAAGTCTGGAGTCGTGCTGCTCAACCCTGTTGTCAAGGCAACCACAGCTATATATATCTATACACGTATATATAAGTACATGTACATATTACTAAGGATGGGACTTTATTGATCAGGGACAATTCGCAATACATTTATAGCACCAGATCAACTCATTTCCATCAGTATGTCTTGGCTGACTCAAAGATAAAACATTTGACTTTGAAAACATCAATCCGAACCAGAAATACTTCATTGATCTCCAGGGGTAAATTAGACAAAAGACAATTATTACCAACCAATCAGACACTATTCATCTCTTTAAGTCATCACTACATATCATGTATATAAAATTACGTTTCCATATAGCTTACACACACACATGCATATATATGTATATGTGTGTGTATATATGTGAGTTTGTTTTTCACTCTGCAGGATAAGAAATGGATCCTGAACCATGAGGACGTGGTGCTGGGGGAGCTGCTGGGAAAGGTGATCTCACTTCCTGTTTCCTCCCTTCATCAGTGACTCCACTGTTTCTGTGAAGTTTTAATTTCAGTTTGGAACATTTTTAACAGTGCTTCCACCTTGTGTCTCTCTCTGCCTCCATGTCCCATCATGCCCCGCTGGTTGATGTTTGCCAGGGTAACTTTGGCGAGGTGTTTAAAGGGACGCTGCAGCGCGACAAAACACCGGTCGCCGTCAAAACGTGTAAAGAAGATTTACCTCCAGAGCTGAAGATCAGGTTCCTGTCTGAGGCCAGGTCAGCATCAATCCATCAATCAATCAATCAATCAAAAAGAGAAAAATAAAGCTCATCAACAACAGGAAGACCAGGTTCCTGTCAGATGCCAGGTCAGATTTATTTAAATAAACAAAAATAATAAAAGTGAAGAAGTGACAAAATGTTTTTATCAATGAAGTAAAAAAATAAAAGCCCATCAAAGAACAACAGGAAGGAAAATCTGGTAATTTTTTAAAACTTAAAAAAACAAAACAAAACATTAAGTTGTACAAAAAGTCCAAGCAGGAGTGACCTACAAAATAAATACAAGACAAACATACAAACACACAAATAACATGAATAATGTCAAATATATAATAAATACCAAACTATAGATTTCAGATTTCTCAAATGTATTCGTAAAGCGATACAATTCAAATACTTGAATTCTTTGTTTTACATGAAAAAAAAATCAAAAAACATTTTTGTTGACCAAACGTCTGTCAGTCCGTCCGTCAGTCAGTCAGTCCATCAGTCTGTGATTGGCTGGTGTCTCATGCTGCCTGTCTGTGATTGGCTGTAGGATCCTGAAGCAGTACGACCACCCTAACATTGTGAAGCTGATTGGTGTTTGTACGCAGCGACAGCCGATCTACATCGTCATGGAGCTGGTTCCTGGTGGGTGGAGCTTATTCGCTGCTGACGCTTCAGTTACTTTCAGTTTGTCTTGCGTTGTTTTTTTATTCAGTCAGTTTCCAACAGCTGTGTCTTAACTGTGCTGGGTTTGTGTGACCCCTCGCTGTGTCTGTCAGGTGGAGACTTCCTGTCCTTTCTGAGGAAGAAGAAGGACGAGTTAAAGACGAAGCAGCTTGTTCGTTTCTCTGTCGATGCTGCTGCCGGCATGGCGTATCTGGAGAGTAAGAACTGTATCCACAGGTAAATAATTCCTAGCTGTTTCACTGTAAACAACCAGAGCATTGCGGTGTACACGTTTACATAAACAGTCTGAGAAGGCTTCAGGATTAACCTGTCTGCCTCTCCCCCTGTCTGTCTCTCAGGGACCTGGCAGCGAGGAACTGTCTGGTGGGAGAGGGCAGTGTGTTGAAGATCAGTGATTTTGGGATGAGTCGCCAGGAAGACGACGGTATTTATTCTTCATCTGGACTAAAACAGATTCCGATCAAATGGACCGCTCCAGAGGCTCTCAACTACGGTAACACCTGTCTTACACCTGTCTTACACCTGTCGTACACTTGTCTCACACTTGTCTCACACTTGTCTTACACCTGACACACAGGCTATAAATAACAACATATACAATATATAAACCTGTTAACTCTGCTGCTCTGTGATTCTTCATGTTATTGTTCATTCAGCATACATACATGATACATTGATTGGTGCATGATACATTCATACATGATACATGTACCGTACAACATAAAGCAAATTGTTTGATTGGCTCTGACTCTTGTTTTCCGCTCTGTGATTGGCTGCTGCAGGTCGTTACAGCTCAGAGAGTGATGTGTGGAGTTATGGGATCCTGCTGTGGGAGACCTTCAGTCTGGGGGTGTGTCCTTATCCTGGGATGACCAATCAGCAGGCCCGAGAGCAGGTGGAGAAAGGTAAAAACACGGTGTTAAAATAAATAATCACATGAATAAATAATGTAAATATTTAAATGAACCCACAATTTGTGAAATTAATTAATTAAGAAATCCTTAAAACTAATTATTATAAAAATGTTATTTCATCCTTCTTGCCTTCTTGTAATAATAATAACTTTATTAATTTATTTAAAATCATCTTTATTTCATAAATAGTTTAATTCACAAAATATTTTACACAATTCACAATTAATTAATATTTAAATATATGGGGTTCCATATTTACATAGACAATAGTGGTGTCTTTCTACTGATGTTAAATATCTGTCTCTCACGTGCCTCACCCGTCTCTCATCTGCCTCACCTGTCTGTCACCCGTCTCTCACCTGTCTCACCCGACTCTCACCTGTATCCCCCATCTCTCACCTGTCTGGCCAAACAAGTAACTGCACAACGCAAATATGTAACTATGGAAACATGACATTACCACCTCTCTCTCCTCGTGGTTTCCAGGTTACAGGATGGCATGTCCTCAGCGTTGCCCTGACGACGTGTACAAAGTGATGCAGCGTTGCTGGCAGTACAACCCCGAAGAACGACCCAAGTTCTCTGAGCTGCAGCGAGACCTGGCCGCCATGAAGAAGAAGTGATGACATCGTCACACACCTGGCCGCCATCAAGAAGTGATGACGTCATCACACACTTTGCCACCATCAAGAAGTGATGACATCATCACACACTTTGCCACCATCAAGAAGTGATGACATCATCAGACATCTCGCCGCCATCAAGAAGAAGTGATGACATCATCACACATTTTGCTGCCATCAAGAAGTGATGACATCATCACATACCTGGCCGCCATCAATTGATGACATCATCACACACTTTGCCATCATCAAGAAGTGATGACATCATCAGACATCTCGCTGCCATCAAGAAGTGATGACATCATCACACACTTTGCCACCATTAAGAAGAAGTAATGACATCATCACACACTTAGCCGCCTTCAAGAAGTGAGGACATCATCTCACAGCTCGCCGTCAAGTGATGACATCATCGGAAAGTTCAGTCACGCCCTCAGCAAAGAAGAGGTTTTTTTCATGTTTGTTTGGAGGTGGGCGTGGTCAGGGGGTGGGCGTGGTCAGCAGGTGCAGGTGATGCAGAGCTGACATGAAGTCTTTTCAGAAACAAGAGGTTGTATAAAGTACTAACGTTTTGGGGAAAAACACTAAAAACAGTTCAGCTTGGAGGTTTTTAGGATTTTTTTGAACGTGGCTGAAACGGATGTTGAAGTAATAACATCAGTACACACTGAACATCACTGTTAGCATAACAAAACACTACAAAGTGATACATTTAAAATCACAGAAATGCTAACCCTAACCCAAACACGGTGTAAACACGACCAAACACTACTGTCAGGCGCAAACGACGTAGCTAGCTATTTTAGCATCTGAAAACACATTCAAATGATCCGTTGACACTACAGAATAGCCAACACTGAAAAGTGTGAAAACCTGTTGGTCAAACAGCAAGTTAGCTAATGGAGCTAAGAGCTTAGCATGATTGTAGCGAGGGTTCTTGCTCACTAATAGTATGTTAAAATATGCAAATAACAAATTCAGATGTGGTCTGATTGCATTGTTCTGTGTGTATCAACACGTGTTTCACATATTAATGAAGAACTGATGACAGAACAGTTATTGGTTTAAACATCAGAAGCTCATTTCCATCAAATATCTTTCTTTGAAGAGAACTGACATGTTTCAGGGGTTTTCAGACGTTTTAATGTCCATATATAACATCTGACGATTTATAGAACTGTAGTTACATAAGTGAGTGCTGTTCACTTTTGACAGTGAACGTGACTTCAGTTTCCACCTTCAGCTGTTTGAACTGTTAGCTTAGCCAGAGACTCTTAACGGATTGTTACGACCTGCAAGGTCACATGACCAATGGACACAGACAGAGGCTATTTTTTGGTAGCCTTGCTAGCTTGTCTACTTGAAGTGTAGAAGGTGAAACAGTGAAGAACTGAAGCTGTAAATCAACCTTCTGCATAGGTTGATTTACAGCCTCACTCCTTTATTTATTTCTTCAGGTTTCATGACAGCTAACAGACATGCTAACAAATTAGCTTGTTAGCAGTACCTTGCAGGTAGTAGCGGTCTGTGGAGACTGAATGAGCCTCAAACACTAAAACTCCTTATTTGGATAATCAGCTTCACAGAGCGACCTCTTGTCCTCCTGAGCACAACAACAACAACAACAACAACTACTCAGATCACAGCTCCTGTTTACGTCCATTAGCTGACAGCTGTTTTCATGAAATCACAGAGAAACCGCTTGTGTGTGTCTTCCTCCTCATTGTGTATGTGATGTGTTGTGACCTTTTGACGCGAGCTGCTCTGACCTTTGTCATCAGGGAACCTTTAAAGTTGAGTCGGTGTGACTGAGCTTTAAATGAACTAATAATAACTGATTAACTACTAATAATCAAAAGCCTCAAACACAACTTCTGTAAATAGAATCATTTCTATTTATTTTGAGAAGCGTTTGTTGTTTAAAACACTATAAAATGTTAATAAGCTAAATATGGAAAGATCCGAACGATGTCAGCAGGTGACAGTCAGACATTAAGCCACGCACCCCGTCACACCACCTGTCACTGCGGTGACCATGGCAACAGCTTGAAGACTAAAGATTTCCACTGCTGAGGACCAATCAGCTGTTAACACTAACATCAACACTGTTTATTATTTCCACACCTTTACAGTGTTTTATTTTTATTTATGTTTTTATAATGTTTATTTCTTTTTACGTCAGAAACTAGACTAAAAATAAAAACATTTACAAACTGACATGAATCTGAAGGAGAAATTACCTTGTTCTGTGAAAACAGCCGTCAATCATCACATAGACCACGCCCACCCCAACCTTTGTTTTCTTTCTTGTTTTTTTTAAGGAAATGTTTTTGACCAATCAGTGATTTCAAGTAGTTTGTTGTCGGCTAAAAAATAACATCTCTTAAAGGTAAAAAAGAAAAAAAATGGGGGAAGTGAAAAGTTTTGCTTTGATAAATGTTTTCAGTTTATAAAAGTGAAACTTCTTCCAATCAAACACAATTAAATGAATTGCACTTCCTTGTATATTTCCTGGTTGTCATGGTAACTGAAATAATGTAGAACCTCTTGAAAATGTTTAAAAAATACAGTTTAATATAAATATGTGTGAACTACAAATAAGAAAAAAAACATGTATATGTGTAAATGAATCGTGAGTCCTGATTGGTCAGCATCACTTCCTGGACTGTGAGGGCGGAGCCTAAATGTTAGAGATGTCAGAGCTCCAGAGCGCCGCCTACTGTTACTGTAAATAAATTCAATATGTTGTTACAGTTTGTTTTTTCTTTTATTAAAATTCTTTTGGGGTTTTTACAGTATTCGTTCTTGAACACTAATTGTCTGTCTTTTATATTTGTTTAAACTCTATAAAAATGTTATCGTAGCATTTATTATGAAAATAAAACAAATCATATGAACAAATGGACAGTGTGACATAATTTCTGACATTTTCACTTTTGTTTGAAAAACATTAAACAAGCTGTAAAGCAGTTGAAACAGATTTATTTTTAGGATTTTCAATAAGTTTTATGACATTTTCAAGCCCAGTCAATTTTATTTATACAGACAAATATCACAAATAATTTTGTAACTTTTGGGGCTTCACAATCTGCACAGCACAGACTCCCTCTGGCCGCGATTCAGATAAAAACTCCCCCCAAAAACACTTGAAAATGGTGAAAAAACATTAAAAAATCAGCAAAAGCAACAGAGGATGGACAGACAGGAAGTAGATGTCCAGTTTACAGAATAAACCAAGATATTAAAATGTACTCAGTGAGTTATTTTACTAAATTAAAACTGTAAAAATGAATTCATTCACATGAATAATTTCCACTCTCTTTCTCACCTTTCCTGTCACTATCAACTAAAGGCTAAATGACCCAAAAAATAAATAATTCTGAGAGAAATATTCAGCTTGTTTTAAGCTGATAAATTATTAAAAATTTTGAACTGGGTTTAAACATTATTTTAATGGCATGTTTTCTTTCCCAAATAAAATATTTTTCATTTTTCCAATATTTAATTGATTGTTGATAAACACTTTAATACTGTTTTCATTTGTTGCAATTTCCGCTAAAAAGTTATTTTCTTAATGTCACAGCTAAAAAAAAAAAAGGATTAACTTCAACTGCAAAGTGTTAGCATGCTAATGTTAGCATGTAGCTCATGTGATTATGGAAGTAAATAGAAGATGAAATAGAGAAAACAATCCTCTTACAGAGAGTGGAACATTTAATTGGCATTAAAGGAACCACACTGAGCTGGTTCAGTTAAGTACATTTACAAGCTAACTTTGTGTCCTCGGGTTCTCAGATCACCAACTCCACCTTCTTGTCCAAATATGGTCACTTCTGGTTTCAAAAAAACAAGATGGCGACGGCTAAAATGGCAAACTTGAGGCTTCAAAGCGGTAGTCCACAAATCGTCACGTCATGCTGACAACAGCCACTTGTTTTATACAGTCTATGTCTGGACCCAGACAAGATGAATCCTCCATGCAGGCCAAAGTTAGTCAAAGAGTGCCACAAGGTTCTGTGCTTGGACCAATACCATTCACCTTATATATGCTTCCTTTAGGCAACATTATGAGGAAATACTTACATAAACTGTCATTGTTTCACAGATGATACCCAATTATATCTATAGATCAAGCCAGATGAAACCTATCAGTTGGCTAAACTTCAAGCATGCCTTAAGGACATAAAGACGTGGATGAGTTAAAAGCACAGTATGTAGTTTTCTGCCACTGGGGGTCTCTCAATCAAAACAATAACAGGCAACAGTGTTTCGAGATGTTGTGAATTAGCATGGGATCATGGGAGTTGTTGTCTTCACCACCCAGATGTGTTGACATGCAAACAGATGTTCAGGGTTAGGGTTAGGTTCAGGTTCCTCCTGGAACAAACTGAATCTCTAATGTTGATGTTTAGATAAACACAACAGTGATTTTATAGTGTTTCATTTTGAAAATCATCAGTCAAAAGGAGAAATGTCAGGAATTTTATTTTGCTCAATTTCTAGTGTTCAATATTCAACTCTTTTCAAGCTGCCGAGATTCATTTGTGGCGTTTGAATCAACTTTATTGGAGTTGTTGATTGTTCACGTTAAGAATTGTATGTTGTGTTCATGCAGAAAGATTCAAATAAACATTTTTATTCTTTTTTTTTTAATTAAAACTGTAAACTTCCAAATAAGGTTGGCAGTGTGGCTGGTTTGGGGTGGGGCTTGTAGCCAATTCGCTCGTTGATAAGCTCCGCCCTCGATGCTGCCGTGGAGGAAGAAGCTGAGGCAGAGGCCCCGCCCCCGATGATATCAACACTGATTACAGAAGCCCCGCCCACTCCACCTCCTGACTCCACCTCCTCCCGTTGACGCTTCCTCGCCTGGAAATAAATAATAATAATAATGAATGTGTTTCTCTGGAAAGTCAAAGGTTTTGCAGTGAAAACGATAACTGAGCAAGTAAAAACCTGTCTCCCTCTGCTGTTATTACTGATTAATTAATTATTGAATTGACTAATCTCTGTTTGACAGTTTGCCTTCTCCTCTCCTGGTGATTTCATCATGTAGGGTTAACCCTAACCCTAACCCTAACCCTAACCCTATCTACTAATGGGATGCCAACAGGTAAGGGCTAAAAGGTGATTAGTATTGACTGATGACTGTATTGATTTATGTGGACATTTAAGTGATCTGAACCTCCAGCTCCTTCTTGACGCTCTCGAATTCCTCTGTGTCGTCGATCTTCAGCTCCAGTCGAGTCGGTTTCCTCCTCAACATCTTCACTTTATATTGAGGAAACCTTCAAATGACAAAACACAGACACAAATATCCATTTTACAGAATTATTTTCATAATTATTAGAAAACAAACCGTCACTTGTAGTCTGAAATAAATCTAAACAAAGACTATTTGGATGTGATGCTTATTAGCATGTAGCTGCTGTTAACATGCTAACTGTGCCCTGGTGATCAGAAATCAGAAATCAGAAACTGTTTATTGCCAAGTAACATACATTACAAGGAATTTGCTGTGGTCTGAAGGTGCTATTGTTTTGATAACAAATAAGTAGAATATAAAAGCTAAAATAAGAATAAGAATAAAAATAAAAATAAGATAAGATAAATAACAACAGTGCAGTGACCAGAATAAAGTAAAGTGTCCAGATAAAGTGTCCAGTAGGGGGTGGGTGCGTAGTGGGGACAGGGGTGATGTACGTTAATATAACGTATAACTTGTGTTTGTGTTCTGGGGGGGGGGTGTCAGTGAGAGTTTGTCAGGTTGACTGCAGAGGGGAAAAAACTGTTTTTGTGGCGGGAGGTTTTGGTCCTGATGGACCGCAGCCTCCTGCCAGAGGGGAGGGGGTCGAACAGATGGTGTCCGGGGTGGGAGGGGTCGGCAGCGATCTTCCCTGCTCTCCTCAGGGTCCTGGAGGAGTACAGGTCCTGAAGAGATGGAAGGTTGCAGCCGATCACCCTCTCTGCAGAGCTGATGATACGCTGCAGTCTGCGTCTGTCCTTGGTGGAGGCAGCAGCGTACCAGACGGTGATGGAGGACATGAGGATGGACTCTATGATGGCAGTGTAGAAGTGAACCAGAATTTTTTGTGGCAGGTTAAACTTCCTCAGCTGCCTCAGGAAGTACATCCTCTGTTGGGCTTTCTTGATGAGGGAGCTGATGTTCAGCTCCCACCGGAGGTCCTGGCTGACGATGGAGCCCAGTAAACGGAAGGACTCCACAGTGTCCACTGGAGAGTCACACAGGGTGATGGGGGCGGGTGGGGCTGCGCTCTTCCTAAAGTCAACAACCATCTCCACTGTCTTTGAAGCGTTAAGCTCCAGGTTGTTGCTGTTGCACCAGGTCACCAGGTGGTCAATCTCCCACCTGTAGGCAGACTCATCCTCTCCAGAGATGAGTCCGATGAGGGTGGTGTCGTCCGCGAACTTCAGGAGCTTGACAGACTGGTGACTGGAGGTGCAGCTGTTGGTGTACAGGGAGAAGAGTAGAGGAGAAAGAACGCAGCCTTGAGGGGAGCCGGTGCTGATCGTCCGTGAGTCTGAGACGTGTTTCCCCAGCTTCACGTGCTGCTTCCTGTCAGACAGGAAATCTGTGATCCACCTGCAGGTGGGGTCAGGCACGTTCAGCTGGGAGAGCTTGTCCTGAAGAAGAGCCGGGACGATCGTGTTGAAGGCAGAGCTGAAGTCCACAAACAGGATCCAGGCATAGGATCCTGCAGAGTCCAGGTGCTGGAGGATGAAGTGTAGAGCCAGGTTGACGGCGTCGTCTACAGACCTGTTGGCTCTGTAGGCGAACTGCAGGGGGTCCAACAGAGAGTCTGTGATGGATTTGAGGTGGGACAGGACCAGGCGTTCAAATGATTTCATGACCACAGAGGTCAGGGCGACGGGTCTGTAGTCATTTAATCCTGTGGGCCCTGGTTTTTTGGGGACGGGGATGATGGTGGAGGCCTTGAAGCAGGCTGGCATGTGGCATGTCTCCAGTGAGGTGTTGAAGATGTCCGTGAACACCGGAGACAGCTGATCGGCGCAGCGCTTCAGGCAGGATGGGGAGATGGAGTCTGGTCCAGCAGCTTTACGCGGGTTTTGTCTCTTGAAGAGTCTGTTCACATCTCTTTCAAGGACAGACAGAGGTGTCGATGCTGGAGGAGTGGGGGGCACTGTGGGGGGCAGCTGTGGTGGTAGGAGGTGTGAGAGTTCAGCCCCAGGTGTGATGAGGGGGTTGGGGCTGTTGGGCTGGAGCTGGTGGGTGATGGTGTCAGGACTGTCCCATTGTCTTTCAAAGCGACAGTAGAAGTCGTTGAGGCTGTTGGCGAGGCGTCGGTCGTTAGCAGAGTTGGGGGCTCTTGGCTTGTAGTTGGTGATCTGCCTGAGCCCCCTCCACACAGAGGCAGAGTCGTTGGAGGAGAACTGGTCTTGTAGTCTCTGTAGAGTACAGTCGTTTAGCTTCCCTCACCGCCTTGCTAAACTTGTACTTGGCTTCCTTAAACTCCGCTCTGTTGCCACTCTTAAACACCTCTTCCTTTTCCAACCTCAGCTGTCGCAGTCTTGCTGTGAACCAGGGTTTGTCGTTGTTATAACTCACACTGGTCCGAGTTGGTACACAGCAGTCCTCACAGAAGCTGATATATGACGTCACAGCCTCTGTGTACTCATCCAGACTGTTGGTGGCAGTCCTGAAAACATCCCAGTCAGTACAGTCCAAACACACCTTCAGGTCCTCTGCAGCTTCACTGGTCCACTTCTTCGAAGTTCTCACAACAGGCTTAGAAAGTTTTAATTTCTGCCTGTATGCAGGAATCAGGTGGACCATGTCGTGGTCAGAGTGTCCCAGTGCAGCGCGGGTGACGACGTGAAAAGCGTTACTGACTGTGGTGTAACAGTGATCCAGAGTGTTCCCCTCCCTGGTGGGGCATTTAATAAACTGTTTGTATTTTGGGAGTTCATGTCTGATATAAACTAAAGTTATATAAGTTCTAGTAAATATCCTTTACTTTTATCGTAACTGTGTGTGGTTACATTATGTCTCGTTGGGAACTGATTTCAAAGTAGTTTCTGTTGGGTTGGGGGTTCGATCCCCACATCTCCCCGTCATGTCAAAGTGTCCTTGAGCAAGACACTGAACCCTAAGTTGCTTCCAATTGAGACCAGCACCTTGCAGGGCAGCTCGGTCACCATCGGTGCGTGAATGTGTGAGTGAATGGGTGAATATGAGCTGATGTGTGAAGCCCTTTGGGAACCGTTAAGGTTGAAAAGCGCAATATAAGCGGGACCATTTACCATTTAAATTACGGTGAATTTACATACATGTTCTATGTAGGTGATACTTCCAGTGGCTAAAATCTGCCCAATCTTTCCTCAGTTATAGCAGTTATGATGGACAAACGTAGACCATTCTGAAAAGAAGATTTATTGTTTTGGGAAAATCCACTTTGTATGACCTCGAGCCTTGAAACCCTAAAAAGTATCAATTCATTGGTTCAAGTTTGTTTTTCTATTTCTATTTGTCACATTTGTGAGATTAAATATTAATATTAAGTCCGAAGGAGGTCCGCAACCTCCAGATATATGTAACAGGAAGTCAATATCTCTGTGAGTGTGTAACGACCTATTACCTCGACTCCCCTCTCCTCCTAAAGCATCTCTGGTGGGAGGGAAGGAGCCAAGGAGAGGAGGCGAGGTAAGGAATCGAGGATGTACAAACTGCGACACGAGAAGAGGCTCTAGGGTCCCACTCAGTCTGAACGGTAAAGAGAAGCTAAGCTAACCGGCTAACGTCTGTTCGAACATCTACAAACACTGAATTTACCGGAAACAGACAAACGCCCCGTCCTCCACTTTAAACGACAGTTTCATCTGTTCCAATAAACGCGTGTAAAGTTACCTGAGAAGTGTGTTGTTGCGGTATTTTCCCGGGGTTTCTCTCCTCTTGTTGTTGTTTACTGCCGCTCTGTCTACCGGAAGAACAACCTGTGACCCGGAAGTTAATAACGTGTTTACATCCGGGTCAAACCGCTCAGAGACGCTGCCGCTTCGTTTCTCTTCAGATGTAAGTTTAAAATAAAAGTTAATGTTTTAAACGTACCATTTCACAGCTGTCAATCAAACCCGTCGTGTGTCAGCTCAGGTGTGGCTGACGTTGTGTGTGAAGCAGTGTGACGCTACCTTTTCTGATGTTTGCGTGTATGCTAATGCTAACATTAGCTGAGTGCACCGCGTTTTTCCTTTTATTTATTTTCCTCTCCAGTTTTCTCTCTTTAATATCTGACCAGTTGTTTCTGTTACAAACTTATTCGGAAAGTCGTTTAATTTTAGGATGATTGGCCCAAAAGTTTCAGAAGTAAACTTCTTCTCAGATCTATAACACTGTAAAACTCTCCTGGTTTGTTGGGTTAAATATTCAAACAAGCAACAAACTCCGCGTGAAGATAAACTGAGACCCAGCGGTGGTTCTTCAGCTGTGAGAGCGGAAGAATACTTAATATCACTTTATTGATAAGCTAAAAGAGAGTATACAGTCACTGTTTCTATGTCAATTTAAAAATCGGTTAGGAGAAGAATGTTTGAGGACATTTTATTCTAAAAAGATTCAGTTAATATTGTCGTTGTTTTAACAACATGTAAAAATGAATAATAAGTAAGGCTTGAATTGACTGTTATAATTTTGAACACAGTTAAATATTATGTTATTCATATTTTGATTATGTTGGTGGCAGGTGTTGATCAGTCACATATGACAAAATACATATAATTATATATTATTATATAATTATAAAAAATGACATACTGACTTTTATTCCTTTTCTTTTTGTTTTATTTATTATATTTATATTCTATATTATTTATTTATTTTCCTCTTCCCACTTTCTTGTTTTCTGTTTTGGATTCATTTGCACATACTTTTATGTGTTTGAATTAAAATATTTATTACTTTGATAAGATGACATATTTCAGTATTAATCATTAGTTATTTTTTGTCCGCTCTCTGTTTCTTCATGTCGTTATTTTCTCTTAGTGTAGTTTTCCCACCAGTCTTTTGGGGGGGGTGGCAGCAGCAGCAGTAGTAGAAGAAGAAGAAGAAGAACTGAACTGAAATGTCGGACGAGGAGGATGCGGCTCCGGCCATGAAGAAGAGTCGTGTTTTCTACGGAAGCCTGGAGGAAAAAGAGCGCGAGCGTCTGAGTTCAGAGGCAGCGAGCAGTGCGGCGTCAGGAAGTGATGCAGTGAAAGCGGGGATCGAGGCGGGAAATATCAACATCTCTTCAGGTCTGTCCCACGTGGTAAACTACGACTGATGTAAACGTGCGTTTCCCATGATGCCATTGTCATGGAAACTGAAATATCAGGGTTTTTTTCATGCAGACGAGAGTTGGTAATCAAATATCAGAATGGGGCGGTCTCTATGGTGACTGACCAGGGGCGGTCTCTATGGTGACTGACCAGAGGTGCACACACTGAAGAAGAAAGAGGGAGGCCTCAACCTTTCAGGCTAAACTCTTTTATAATGAGCTTTGTTGTATTTAGTGTCACAACATCATTATTAATGTCATCTTTCCATACTGAGAGAGACATGATCATATTGGAAAACACATAGTTAAAAACAGGACTGTCCTTCACACTGTGCAGGAGAGACTCTGGAGCTGGAGGATCGGGTCAGCGAGCGTCAGCAGGAAGCGCTCGCTGCGTTCGAGCGGCGGCGGCGAGCGCGACAGATCACAGTCTCCACTGACGACGCTGAGGTGAAGGCTGGCCTCCGAGCGCTCGGCGAGCCAATCACGCTGTTTGGAGAGGGACCAGCTGACCGCCGGGAGAGGTGTGTATGTGTGTGTGTGTGTGTGTGTACAGATAAACATATATATACACTGCTCCAAAAAACACACACATCGGATCTCGGTGAATGAAATACATATTCAAGTTCAAAATATTTACTGTACATTGTGTAATTAATTGAGAACAAAATGACGTAACAACGGTCAATGGAAACCAAAATCACCAACCGATTGAGGGCTGGATTCAAAATCAAAGTAAAACATTGAAATCACAGGCTGATCCAACTTGCGTGAATTTCATCACGGCTCTCATAATGTGACTCAGTAGTGTGTATGGCTCCCACGTACCTGTATGCACTCCTGACAACATCTGGGCATGCTCCTGATGAGACGGCGGATGGTGTCCTGGGGGATCTCCTCCCAGACCTGGATCAGGGCATCAATGAGCTCCTAGACAGTTTGTGGCGCTACTTGGCAGCGTTGGATGCACCGATAAATAATGTCCCAGAGGTTCTCGATTGGATTCAGGTCTGGGGAACGTGAGGGCCAGTCAATGGCATCAGTGCCTTCATCATCCAGGAACTGCCTACACAATTCTTGCCGCATGAGGCCAGGCATTGTCCTGCACCAAGAGGAACCCAAGGCCCACTGCACCAGCGTAAGGTCTGACTCTGAGGATTTCATCCCGGTACCTAACAGCAGTCACGGTCCCGTTGGCTAGCACATGGAGGTCTGTGCGACCCTCCAAGGATATGCCTCCCCAGACCATCACTGACCCAACACCAAACCGGTCATGCTGGATGATGTTGCAGGCAGCATAATGTTCACCACGGCGTCTCCAGACTCTTTCACGTTTGTCACATGTGCTCTGTGTGAACCTGCTCTCCTCTGTGAAGAGAACGGGGCGCCAATGGCGGACCTGCCAAGTCTGGTGTTCTCTGGCGAATGCCAGTCGAGCTGCACGGTGCCGGGCTGTGACCACAGGTCCCACTAGAGGATGTTGGGCCCTCATGCCACCCTCATGGAGTCAGTTTCTGACAGTTTGGTCAGAAACATGCACACCAGTAGCCTGCTGGAGGTCATTTTGTAGGGCTCTGGCAGTGCTCCTCCTGTTCCTCCTCGCACAAAGGAGCAGATACCGGGCCTGCTGCTGGGTTGATGCCCTTCTACGGCCCTGTCCAGCTCTCCTCGTGTAACGGGCCATCTCCTGGTATCTCCTCCATGCTCTTGAGACTGCTTGGAGACACAGCAAACCTTCTTGCAACAACACGTATGGATGTCCCATCCTGGAAGAGCTGGATGAAGACCTGTGCCACCTGAATGTGCTGCAGGTACCGCCTCATGCTACCAGTAGTGATAAGGACACTAGCAAAATGCAAAACTAGACAGGAATCAGTCAGGAAGGATAAGGACAGAGCAATTGTCTGTGGCCACCACCTGCAAAACCATTCCCTTTTTGGGTGTTTCACTTTCACTTGCACCAAAACAGCTGAAATTGATTCACAATCGCTTATACTTCCTACCTGGACTGATTGATAGCCCTGAAGTTTAATTGAAACTGATCAGAAACATAAAGTTGTCTCTTGTGTGTTTGTGTTAGACTGCGCAGCGTTCTGTCTGTTGTCGGTCCTGATGCTCTGAAGAAGTCCAGGAGAGACGAAGAGAGAGCCAAGA
Source organism: Enoplosus armatus (assembly GCF_043641665.1). NCBI lineage: Eukaryota > Metazoa > Chordata > Actinopteri > Centrarchiformes > Enoplosidae > Enoplosus > Enoplosus armatus. Next base: position 250,173 of record NC_092197.1, read on the forward strand.
GATCACAGGACGAGGTCACCACACACAACACACACACACCACAACACATACATCATACACACACACCACACACAACACAACACACACACACCGCACACACAACACAACACACACACACATAAGAATATATTTCTGAGATTTGTGGGTCATCAAATTGTTGAAAATAAGATTTTAAAGAGATTAAAAATAAAACAAATAAAATCTGATTTAAGAAAATAAACTAAACATGTAAAAAGTGTTTTCTCTCTGACCAATCACAGTGCCAACAGACATGGTACCACGAAGGCTCCAGCTCCTTGAAGGACGCTCGGCTCTGGTTGGCCAAATACTCTCTGCCACGGTGAGTCTGCAACAAACCAACCAATCAGAGACGGAGGAGGACCTGAAGGCAACTGACAGGGCGAGAGAGGCAGGCTGCTCCTCACTTCCTGTCTCTCTTCTCTTAGCGTCCATACAGTGATTATAGATCTGCTGCAGCTGACCAATCAGTTAACACATTCTGTCTGACAGGTGTTGTCAGGTAAAAGGCTTCCTCATAGGATATACCTGTGGTTCACATTTCAGTGATCAGAGGGAGGATGGAGAAAAACAGCGTGTGCGTGTGTGCCTTCTCATTATTGTGTATGTGGTGTGTTGTGACCTTCGACCCGAGCTGCTCTGACCTTTTGTGAGTTCAGCCAATCACTGTACGCTAACAAATTGACTTAATATCAGAGCAGCTTGGTGAAATAGCTACGTTAGCATTGTAGCTATGGTGTCTCTGTTTAGTAACGTTACAGTGCCAGGAGGTCTGGAGAGGTAAAAAACACACCTTCAGAGTTAGTCACTGAACACGCTGCCAATTAAGTTTTTACAGTTTTTGAAAGGAGAGAGAGAGAGGTTCAGTAGGCGAGAGACCCAGAGAACAGATGTAGAGAGAGAGGGTTAGGGTTAGGATGGTCATAATGAACCGACCAGAAGTCTTATAGAGTGCTGCAGTCCGAAAACCTGCCACGTGTTTATACTGTACTATATCTATCTGTCTATATATCCATATTGATCTATATTCTCTTAAAAGTTCAGCTTAGTGGTGGTGACGTTGAAGTAATGCGACCGTGGTGTAGTTTGTGTATAGCCTAACATTAGCTTTTTACATCTGGTGATTCCATTTACGCTTCAAAAATCATAAAATTGGTGTTCATTAGTGAAGATTATCTTGCTGAACAAAACGTTTAAGTATCAAACCACAGAGCTTATTTTCTGCAAAAATCCAAAGGAAGACTCTCATTGGCTGTTTGTTGAGGGAACCAGGGCGATGCTAACTTCAGGGTTGTCCTACAAAAATACGTCATCCCTGCAACACTCTATATTGGAGCATCTGCTGTGACTCACAAGCCCCTGCTGTGATTGGTCCATCAGGGCGATGAGGCGTCTGGAGGCTGCACGTGCTCAGAGGGATGTTGCCGAGGCAACCAGGACAATCCGGCAACAGGAGCTGCACAAGAGCCTGAGGGTGAGACGATTTCTTCAATTTTTATTTAGAAATAGATAAATAAATACAAACAAATATTTATTTATGATGCAACTGTTTATTATGATGCAACTGACAACATGACTAAGAGGAGTGGAAGTAACAAAAATGAATGGATAAAATGGAGGTGATGAAAATGCATGTGATGGGATTAATTTGATTTGATGAAAACAGTTGTGATGTGATGAAAACAGAGCCTGTTACTTTCACTGTTACTGTCAACTGTCACTGTTACTCTCACTGTTTACGGTCTACTGTTACTGTGTACTCTCACTGTTACTGTCACTGTTACTGTCACTGTTTACTCACTGTTACTGTCACTGTTTACTGTCACTGTTTACTGTCACTGTTTACTGTCACTGTTTACTCTCACTGTTACTGTCACTGTTACTGTCTACTGTCACTGTTTACTCTCACTGTTACTGTCTACTGTTACTGTCTACTGTCACTGTTTACTCACTGTTACTGTCACCGTTACTGTCACTGTTTACTCTCACTGTTACTGTCTACTGTCACCGTCTACTCTCACTGTCTACTGTTACTCTCACTGTCTACTGTCACCGTCTACTGTTACTGTCTACTGAGAAGACAGAACACATGTAGACTGCAGACGGAGAACATCTGAATACAGTGAACCTTTGCATTCACATTTAAAGTGAGGTTTTTCATTTTATTTGGGTTAGGGTCATTCATGTCTACATGATCTCTGAACAACAAACTTCTTCTTCTACAGAATCTCAACAACTTCTGCAGTCAGATTGGTGATGATCGACCAATCAGCTTCTGCCACTTCAGCCCCAACTCCAAAATGCTGGCCACCGGCTCCTGGTACCAAGCCCCACCCACTGTGGCGTTAGCATTTGCGTAACCATGAGAAGAGCTAACACTGGAACACATAAATGCCTCATTCCCACTGCTTGTTACGGCATGGCTCGACTCACTTGGAACCGTTCTCTTTTGGTTTTCCAAATAATGAAAGGATCCAGCGAGAGTTCCTGTGTTTGTGCGTTTGTGAAGCGTTGAAGGCCATGTCAGCGATCAGTTAAGAATCCTGCCTACATTGAGGTACTGCAGTGGAAAAGGAAAACGAGAAAAGACCCCGGTACCAAGAGGGGGTCTAGTCGAGCCATACCATGAAGTGGAAATGAGGCTAAACACTTGTATTCAGAGATAACATTAGCATAAGCATTAGTGAGTGTAGCCAAACAAATTAGATTTGTGCTCGCAACACACATTTTCGGATATTGAATTACACATGCTCATAATATGATGACGCTAACAAGCTACCCTCCCCCCCACAGGAGTGGTCTGTGTAAGCTGTGGTCTGTCCCCGACTGCAACCTGATTCGTACACTCAGAGGTGGGCGGAGCTTCACATGTTTTTATTATAAACATTTATTTGAATTATCACAAGATCACAAATTGTAATGTATCATTGTATGTTTTTGTGTTTTATAAGTGTTGCCTTGTAAACAGTAAACAGGTCAGATATGACATGCTGTAAAATCAGCTGTTCCAACCTGTGTGTGTGTGTGTGTGTGTGTGTGTGTGTGTGTGTGTGTGTGTGTGTGTGTGTGTGTGTGTGTATGTATATATATATGTGTGTGTGTGTGTGTATATATGTATATATATGTATATATATATATATAACAAATTTATTAGACCACCACCCAGTGTAAGGTGTTTGCCACCGCTGCCCTAAATGAACAGTATTGCTGATTACCAAAATATTTGATGTTTCTGTGATGGTTAATCCACCAGTATGTGCAAGACAAGCTCTTTAATCAAAATGATATCTTTAATGCTAAAATATAATTATTGTTGTTATCCATGAATTCTCAAATTTACTGTTTTACAAATAAGCAGAAAAAAATAGTAAAGCACATTATTCTTTTTTGATTGAGATAACAAATTACAGTTATTTACTTGCATTCCTGAACAGAAAAAAAATGTTTTGTGGTTGCAAGAATGCAAGCTGTTATCAGGGCCAAAGGAGGTCATACAAAATATTAAGAATTTTGGTTAATATATGTGAATAAGGACTATTTAGTTGTTCCAGTTTGTTATTTGCCTAATAAATAACAATACAATTTTTAGTTTGAAACGAGTTTTTGACATATTTCTGAAATATTTGTGTTTTCTCTTTTGAGATGTGCGTATGATATGTTAAGCACTGTATGTATATATATATATATATATATATATATATATGTTTTTTTATGGAGTGGAGAATTGCTTTCTGGGGGTGAAAATCTGATGAAAAATGTAATTTTAAGTCTGTCTTGTATTTATGGCAAGGAGCACACTTGTGCTTAGAGCCTGCAAAACAGTGATGTGCGTCCCCGCCTGACAGCGCAGCCATCCGCCGCTTTCGTAGCCAAGCTCCTACGATTCCAATGTGTGTGTGTGTGTGTGTATGTGTGTGAGTGAGATGAAACATGATATTTAAAAACAGAAACAACTGATAATCATCAACATAGACTGACTCTATTTCTAATGATCTTCTTTCATGAATTTCTTTGACGTAAATATTTGACATTTTAATGTGACCATTTCCTGAGTAACTGAGACTCTGCCCCTTTTTCTATCACTGCTCTCTGATTGGCTGTAGGACACAACACCAACGTGGGCGCGGTCGTCTTCCGCCCACAGGCCGGAGTCTCTCTCGACCAATCAGACGTCTGCTTGGCCTCATGTGCTGCAGATGGGTCTGTGAAGCTATGGAACCTAGAGAGGTAGGAGACAAGGAGATTAGGTGGGAGGAGATCAGGATCTGAAGAACTAATAATAAACCCTCCCTGCTCATTTCCTGGTCATTCATTCCTGTCTGTCTCTCTGTCTCCTAGCGATGAGCCGGTGGCGGACATTGAGGGTCACAGTGAGCGAGTGTCTCGAGTGTCCTGGCATCCTTCTGGGAGGTTTCTGGGAACAACCAGGTAAGCTGGTGAAACCATGACTGTTTCTGTGTACTAATACACATCATTATTAGTATTTACAGTATTTATTATCTGTCTGTGTTTCTGTCTGTCTCTCTGTCTGTTTGTAGTTATGATAATTCGTGGCGTTTGTGGGATCTGGAGGTTCAGGAGGAAATCCTCCATCAGGAAGGTCACAGTAAAGGTGTCCACGACCTCCACTTTCACCCTGATGGATCACTGGCTGCTACTGGGTAAAATACACACTGTAATACACACTGTGCTAGACTCTGTATTACACACTGTATTGCACACTGTAGTACACACTGTACTAGACTCTGTACTACACACTATTGCACACTGTACTACACACTATTGCACACTGTACTGCACACTGTGCTGGACTCTGTACAACATACTGTACTAGACTCTGTATTACACACTGTATTGCACACTGTAGTACACACTGTACTAGACTCTGTACTACACACTATTGCACACTGTACTACACACTATTGCACACTGTACTGCACACTGTGCTGGACTCTGTACTACACTGTACTGCACACTGTACTACACTGTACTGCACACTGTACTACACTGTACTGCACACTGTACTAGACTCTGTACTTCACACTGTACTAGACTCTGTACTACTCTCTGTACTGCACACTGCACTACACACTGAAGTGATAAAACACACTCTTATTAGTGTCCTAAGTAATTGTATATAGCTTTTTGAAAGTCCTTATAGTACGGTACACAGTACACAGTGTAGAACAAGTACTCTGTAGTACTTTGTGCTAACAGTACAACAGTATTTGAATGTATTTCTCAGTTTATTTTGTTGTTTATCTATTTTGGATTTAATAAACGTGAAGTATGAATCCTCTCTTTCTCTGACCCCTCCCCTGTCTTTGGACCAATCATCTCTCTCTGTCTTTTTGTCGCCCTGCTCCTCTTTGCTTTCGTCCAATCAGAGGCTTGGATGCGTTCGGCAGGGTGTGGGACCTCCGGACGGGACGCTGTGTTGTTTTCCTGGAGGGACACCTGAAAGAGATCTACAGCCTGCACTTCTCCCCCAACGGGTAAGCCAATCAGAGACAAGTACACGAAACACACAGCCAATCAGAGATGAGCAGAGTGAAAGAACAGAGGAGAAAAATATAAGGAAACAGAAAGAATAAAAAGTGATATAATTTAAATTTACAGCAAAAAATATAACAAAGATGAAAACGATGTTAAAATGAATCTTTATTTTTAATTCAGTTCAATTTTATTTATATAGCGCCAAATCACAACAAAAGTCATCTCATGACACTTTACAAATAGAGCAGGTCTAGACCGACTCGTTATAATGTTATTACAGAGACCCAACAGTTCCCACCATGAGAAGCACTTTGGAGACAGTGGAGAGGAAAATCTTCCTTTTAAGAGGCAGAAACCTCGAGCAGAACCAGACTCTAGGTGGGCGAGAGACAGAGAGAGGGAGAGAGACATAGAGAGGGAGGGAGAAAGAGAGAGGGGGAGAGACAGATAGACAGACAGAAAGAGACAGAGAGAGAGATAGACGTAGAGACACAGACAGACAGAGATGTATGGCAGCACTAGCAGTAGAAATAGCAGCTATACTTATAATAATAATGGAAATATGACTGATAATAGTAGTTACATCTGTAATAATAGCAGAGATTAATAATAGCAATAACAGCTTTTATAGTAACAGAACTACGACTAAACATAATAACTGTAATGATGAGAGTCAGGCAGGCCCATGGCAGCAGCAGCCAGGCGTACCAGGACCACGATCCACAGCAACCTACGAGACGACAAAGCACAAAGAAACTCCGGGGAAGAGATAAAATTAGTAACATGTATTGGAGGGTGATGAATGTGTAAAGATGGAGAGGGAGAGCTCAGTGCATCATGGGAAGTCCCCCAGTAGTCTAGGCCTATAGCAGCATAACTAGGGGCTGGTTCAGGCAGGCCTGAGCCAGCCCTAACTATAAGCCTCATCAAAAAGCAAAGTTTTAAGCCTACTCTTAAAAGTAGAGAGTGTGTCTGCCTCCCGGACCCAAACTGGGAGCCGATTCCACAGGAGAGGAGCTTGATAGCTGAAGGCTCTGGCTCCTGTTCTGTTTTTGGAGACTCTAGCAACCACAAGCAGCCCTGCATTCTGGGAGCGCAGTGCTCTAGTGGGGTAATAGGGTACTATGAGCTCTTTAAGATATGATGGTGCCTGACCAGTAAGAGCTTTGTAGGTCAGGAGAAGGATTTTAAACTCTATTCTAGATTTTACAGGGAGCCAGTGCAGCAAAGCTAATACAGGAGAAATATGATCTCTTTTCCTGGTTCCTGTCAGTACACGTGCTGCAGCATTCTGGATCAGCTGGAGAGTCCTCAGGGATTTATTGGGACAGCCTGATAATAAGGAATTGCAATAATCCAGCCTAGACGTGACAAATGCATGGACTAATTTTTCTGCATCTGTTTGAGACAGGATCTTCCTGATGTTTCAATGTTACGGAGGTGAAAGAAGGCAGTCCTTGAAGTTTGTTTTACGTGAAAGTTAAAGGACATGTCCTGATCAAAGACAACTCACTGTGGGGCTGGAGGCCAGGGCAATGCCATCTAGGGTAACAATATCCTTAGATACTGTGTTTCTGAGGTGTACAGGGCCAAGAACAATAACTTCTGTCTTGTCTCAGATACTTACAGGTCATCCAGGTCTTTATGTCCTTAAGGCATGCTTGGAGCTTGGCTAACTGATGAGGTTCTTCTGGCTTTATCGATAAATATAGCTAATGATATCTCCTCAAGGAAGCATATATAAGGTGAATAGTATTGGTCCAAGCACAGAACCTTGTGGAACTCCATGACTGACTTTGGCGTACATGGAGGATTCATCGTTAACATGTACAAACTGAGATCAATCTGATAAATACGACTTAAACCAGCTTAGTGCGGTTCCTTTGATGCCAATTGAATGTTCCAGTCTCTGTAATAGGATATGATGGTCAATAGTGTCGAATGCAGCACTAAGGTCTAACAGAACAAGTACAGAGACAAGTCCTTTGTCTGATGCAGTTAGAAGGTCATCTGTAACTTTCACCAGTGCTGTCTCTGTGCTATGATGAGCTCTGAAACCTGACTGAAAGTCCTCAAGCAACTTACTGTCATGTAGAAAGTCACACAGCTGGTTGGCGACTACTTTCTCAAGAATCTTGGAGAGAAAGGGAAGGTTAGATAGAGGTCTATAGTTGGCTAAAAGCTCTGGATCAAGAGTGGGCTTTTTAAGAAGAGGTTTAATTACAGCTACTTTAAAGGACTGTGGTACGTAGCCTGTTAATAAAGACAGATTGGTCATGTCTAGTAAAGAAGTGCTGACTAAAGGTAAAACCTCTTTGAGCAGCCAGGTTGGGATGGGGTCTAAGAGACAAGTTGATGGCTTAGATGAAGAGATGGTTTTAGTAATTTGGTGAAGGTCAATGGGAGAAAAGCAATCTAAATATACATCAGGTTTTACAGCTGTTTCTGAGATGCCTGTGTTTGAAGGTAAGATACTACCTGAAGACAGGAGGTGATCAATTCTGTCCCTAATAGTTAGACTTTTATCATTAAAGAAGCTCATGAAGTCATTACTGCTGAGGGTTATAGGAATACATGGCTCCATAGAGCTGTGACTCTCTGTCAGCCTGGCTACAGTGCTGAAGAGAAGCCTGGGGTTGTTCTTGTTCTCTTCTATTAATGATGAGTAATAGGCTGTTCTGGCTTTACAGAGGGCCTCCTATAAGTTCTAAGAGTATCTTGCCAAATTAAACGTGATTCCTCCAGTTTGGTGGAGCGTCATTTCCTTTCAAGTTTCTGCACTGTTTGCTTTAATTTACGTGTTCAGGTGTTATACCATGGAGCTGACTTTCTTTGTTTTATTATCTTCTTTTTTAGAGGGGCAATAGAGTCGAGTGTCAGTCGCATTGAGCCTGCAGCACTGTCAACAAGATCGTCCATTTGAGAGGGACAAAGGTTAGCATAGGAGTCCTCAGTTGTATTGAGACGTGGCATTGAATTAAATGCCGATGGAATCATTTCCTTAAATTTAGCTACAGCACTATCAGATAGATATCTGGTGTAGACTTTTTTGCCTAATGGCGTGTAGTCCAGTAATAGGAATTCAAAAGTTATTAAATAATGGTCTGATAACAAAGGATTCTGTGGAAAGACAGTTAGATGTTCAATTTCAAGTCCATATGTCAGAACCAGGTCGAGGGTGTGATTAAAACAGTGAGTGGGTTTCTGTACCCTCTGACAGAAGCCGATCGAATCCAATAAAGAGATAAATGCAGTACCAAGGCTATCCTTATCAACGTCCATATGAATATTAAAATCCCCTACGATAATGACTTTGTCTGTTTTAAACCTGATAAAAACTCTGAGAATTCAGATAAGAATTCAGAGTATGGACCTGGAGCGCGATAGACTATAACGAATAAGACTGGCTTCAGTGTTTTCCAGGTTGGGAGTGAGAGACTCAGAACGAGGCTTTCAAATGAGTTATAATCCAGTTTAGGTCTAGAGTTCATCAACAGGTTTGAGTCAAAAATGGCTGCAACTCCACCTCCTCGGCCGGTTCCTCGAGGGATGTGAGTATTAGTATGACTGGGCAGAGTGGATTCATTTTTACATTTTTATTTTTTGAACTGGAATTCAGATTTTTATCCGAGATGTTTTTGTATTTTTGATCTTTATTTCTTAGTGTGGTGTTGCTGCCATGAGCATATTCGTTATAACAGAATCAGAATCAGAATCAGAATAACAAGAATAACAATGTTGTTTAATGAGATTTTTTTATGTTATAAGCAGATATTTTCATGTTATTGTGATGGATTTTTTTCATCCTCACATAACAAACTTTTCTTTAATAACATCTCACTATACATTAAGTTCATTATAACTTTTTCTTGTTTTTGTGTAAAAATGTTTATGATGTAGCAAGATACATCTAAATGTTTTAGTATTTTAATATTTCTGTTTGTCTGTGTTCTCTCAGGTATCACCTGGCGACAGGAAGTGGTGATAACACCTGTAAGGTTTGGGAGCTTAGAAACAGGAAGTGTCTGTACACAGTCCCCGCACACCAGAACCTGCTGTCTGCTGTTCGCTTCCAACGTAAACACACCTTCAATTTATTTAATTTTTAATTTTAATTTTAATTTAAATTTGGTTTAATTTAGTTTAGTTTTGTTATTTATAAAGGTCCCGTATTCTGCTCATTTCAGCTCTGTATTTGTATTCCTGGACTCCTTATTGATCTTCTACTGGCCCTTCATCTCACTTTCTACACTATGGGACCTTTAATGTAGTTAGTTAATCAAGTTTTTGGTTTTCAATTTGAATTTTCTTGTATTTATATTTTTGGGAATTCTATCTGTGTTTTTATAATATAATTTAGTTTAATGCGATTGTGTTATTTTTCTTTTCGTTTATTTTTCTTTACTTTTTGCTTCATATTTTATTTTGTTAATTTTGTTTTTGTCACTTTTCTGTTTTCTCTTCAGTCTTTTTTCCATCCAACTTTGTTTTCTGTGTTTCCTGTTTGTGTTTCTGACCTCACTTCCTGTGTGTGTGTAGCCACAGACGGTCACTTCCTGTTGACCGGAGCATACGACAACACGGCGAAGGTTTGGAGTCACCCGGGCTGGACGCCGCTGAAGACGCTTGCAGGACACGAGGGGAAGGTACAAACACTCTGCTCTGATAGGCCCGTTCAGATGCTGCTGCTGATTGGTGGAGGCACCTTGGGTACATTAACATGTCACACCTGTTTTTATTTTCAGGTGATGGCTGTTGACGTGTCACCTGACGGGAAACTGATCGCCACCAGCTCCTACGACCGAACCTTCAAACTCTGGCTGTCTGAGTGACGTCATGATGATGTCAAGACTGATGTCATAGCAGCCGCAGAACATGTGACAAAAAGACAAAAACTTTTTTTTTCTGAAAAATGCAAAAAGAAAGCTCACAAAGTCAGTACAGTGTGTTTGTTGTTGTTTTTTTTATAAAATAAACGATTAAATTTTGCCTTTTTTAATAAAATGAATATTATGTTTTATACATAATATCTATGTAGTGTTTAATATAGCGGGTAGCAACATATACAGAGGATCATTTGAAACACAATGAAAATGACAGAGTGTTAGCATATCGTAGCCATCAGGTCATGATGGGTGAGTTCAACTGCAGACAAACGCACGAGGCAGGTAGCCCCGCCCTGAAGCATACCCTGCTTTATAAATAAATAAAGGCATTAGAAAAAGAATTCTACCTATCAGGTTCTCCTGAAGCTCATCAAAGATTACTCCTGCTAAGATCTCAATATGGCCAGCCTTCTGCAACTTAAACAATCATTCTATGATCAGGGGAAACACCGGGAAAGGCAGTTACAGAGTCACTACAGAACAACCAAGGTGAGACCATTGTACATCCAACCCAAATTTTATGAAGAGCTGTATAGTTCCGAGGTAGCTCATAACAAATTAGAATTAAATGATTTCTTCGATGGAAAGACATAACCCTGGAGGAAATATCTATAGCAATTGATGGCATAAGAGTAGGGAAAACACCAGGCCTCGACGGTCTACCCATTGAAATTTATAGAAAGTTTAAAAATAGATTGCAGACACCACATTTAGAAAAGTTTAACGAATCCTTTCATAATGGAATCCTACCGCTCTCCTTAAGAGGAGCCTTGATTACTTTGCTCCCAAAAGTGAGTAAACCAAATAATAAATGAGAGAATCTGAGGCCAACCATCTTCTAAATGCAAATGTAAAAGTGCTGTGTAAGATTTTAGCTGGAAGGGTTGAAGGAATAATGCCAAAGATAATTGGAAAAGATCAGAATGGTTTTATTCGTGGCAGACAAGGCTTCCAAAATGTCACACGGATTTTGAATATACTCCATAACCAAAAGGGGGCGCCAGATACTGGTTTACTGTCACTGGAGGCAGAAAAAGCCTTTGACAGAGTTGAATGGCCCTACCTATTTGAAATTCTTGCGTGGTTTGGCCTAGGAGGGAATCTTTGCAAATGGATAAGATTACTCTATACAGAACCATACGTAGAAATATGAACTAATGGTAATGTCTCAAAAAGTATAGAGATAAAACAAGGATGTAGACAAGGGGATCCTCTGTCCCCGTTGTTATTTATCATGGCAATTGAACTTCTAGCAATTGCAATAAGAACCCATAATAACATCTCAGGAATAATCATAGGACAGCAGGAACACTGTTTGGCCTTATATGCATTATGTAATTATTTTCCTTAAAGATATGGGAAATATATCCCTGCCCAGTTGGATCAGATTAAGACATTTGGAAAGATCTCAGGCTATAAGATAAATGAATCCAAAACCTCAATTATGCTATTAAACCAGGTAGACAGAAAAAACCCATCTGAAGAAGCTGCTCAATTCCAAGTTGTTGATTGTTTCACTTATTTGGGCATTAAAATTGTACTATGTCTTGAGGATATTATAGAAGCTAATAGAAGCTAACTACAAACCGGTGGTACAGGAAATCTCAAATTCAGTAGATAGATGGACAGGGAGAAACTTTTCATCAGATTTTTATGGAATAATAGACGCCCCAGGTTGCGTTTGTCACTGTTGTACTTACAAAAAAAGCTATCCAAACCTACCTGGCCCTATGTGAAAAAGTAATTGCCCCCCCTTGTTAAATCATGAATTAACTGTGATTAACCACATTTTTTGGAAAGCTGTGTTCAATTTCACTAGCCACACCCAGGCCTGATTACTGCCAGACCTGTTGAATCAAGAAATCACTTAAATAGAACCTGTCTGACGAAATTAAGCAGGCTGAAAGATCTCAAAAAGCAAAACATCATGCCGAGGTCTAAAGAAATTCAAGAACAGATGAGAAACAAAGTCATTGACATCTATCAGTCTAGAAAGGGTTACAAAGACATTTCTAAGGCTTTGGGACTCCTGCGAACCACTGTGAGAGCCATTATCCACAAATGGAGAAAACTTGGAACAGTGGTGAACCTTCCCAGGGGTGGCCGGCCCACCAAAATTACTCCAAGAGCGCATCGACGACTCATCCAGGAGGTCACAAAAGAACCAAGAACAATATCTAAAGAACTGCAGGCCTCACTTGCCTCAGTTAAGGTCAGTGTCCATGATTAAACAATAAGAAAGAGACTGGGCAAAAATGGCATCCATGGGAGAGTTCCAAGGCGAAAACCACTGCTGACCAAAAAGAACACAAAGGCTTGTCTCACATTTGCCAAAAAACATCTTGATGATCCCCAAGACTTTTGGGGAAATATTCTGTGGACTGACGAGACAAAAGTTGAACTTTTTGGAAGGTGTGCGTCTCATTACATCTGGCGTAATACTAACACAGCATCTCATAAAAAGAACATCATACCAACAGTCAAACATGGTGGTGGTAGTGTGATGGTCTGGGGCTGCTTTGCTGCTTCAGGACCTGGACAACTTGCCGTAATTGATGGAACCATGAATTCTGCTCTCTACCAGAAAATCCTGAAGGAGAATATCCGGCCATCAGTTCGAGACCTCAAGTGCACTTGGGTTATGCAGCAGGACAATGATCTGAAACACACCAGCAAGTCCACCTCTGAATGGCTTAAAAAAACCAAAATGAAGGTTTTGGAGTGGCCTAGTCAAAGTCTGGACTTAAATCCAATTGAGATGCTGTGGCATGACCTTAAACAGGCTGTTCATGCTCGAAAACCCTCCAATGTGGCTGAATTAAAACAATTCTGCAAAGAAGAGTGGGCCAAAATTCCGCCACAGCGATGTAAAAGAGTAACTGACAGTTATCACAAACGCTTGATTGCAGTTGTTGCCACCAAGGATGGCACAACCAGTTATTAGGTCTTGGGGGCAATTACTTTTTCACATAGGGCCAGGTAGGTTTGGATAGCTTTTTTCCCTTAATAAAATGAAATCATCATTTAAAAACTGCATTTTGTATTTACTCTGGTTATCTTTGTCTAATATTAAAATTCGTTAGATGATCTGAAACATTTAAGTGTGACAAATATGCAAAAAAATAAGAAATCAGGAAGGGGGCAAATACTTTTTCACAGCACTGTATCCCCGCCTTACCAACAACAGAAAAGGTTATGATGGGGGGGGCATAATCTCCAAGATATATAACCTTCTGGTAGGAGAGTCCTCAGAGTCATCTGTAAAGAGGCTAGAGGCCTACTTGAAGACATCACCACTGAGGACTGGGAAAAGGCATGTACCAAAGCCCAAACTCAAACGATCAACACACGCCTTAAAACATAGCAATATTATTGGCTGATGCAAACGTATATAACTTCAGAGAAGCTAAATAAATACAATAATTCTATACCTGATATTTGTATCAAATGTGAAAAGGAAAAACTCAAACTTTTGACTTTATTATTAATTTATGTATTTTTTGGGGGGGTGTAGATTCATATGAATTTGTTTACGTTTCTTGTATTCCTGAGCGTGTGTCTATTTATGTCTTAAGTTGTTAAAATCAACAAACACATTGTTGGGAATAATGTGGTCATATGACTATTGAGTACTCCTAGTCGGAAAGCGTCACGGCTGGAGAATTTGGAGAATGGGACACAGCTGAGTCAGGGGAGAGAGGCAGGACGGGAAGAAGAGGACTGAGGGGGACACTGTGACGTAATGTGGTCCTAATGAAAATATTAAAATGACAAACGGACAGAACTGTGTTGTCAGTGTCCTCCTTGCTTCTTCACTGCTGTTTTCATATAGTTTCACTGGCATGACATGCATCAAGAGACTCCTTTCGACCTCTTGTCATGTCGTCCATCTTTATATACAGTTAATGGTCACTATCTGAAGCTCATGACCAGGTGAGGGTTGGAACATAGACCGACTGCTAAATCAAAAGCTTCACCTTCAGGCTCAGCTCCCTCTGAACCACAAAGGGTCGGGTACAATGTCCCCATTACTGCTGATGCCCACCAATCCACCTGATGATTTCCATTTTACTGTCACTGGTGAGGAGAATCTCCACCTTTTGGTGCTGGTGGGGTTGTGCGTGACCCTCGCCCAGGACAGGGAATTTGGATTAAACTGCCAAGCAGAATAATAATAATTTTAATTAATGTTTATTTGTATAGGGACACATATATAACATAAATCAATGTCATACACCACAGCATATATAGCCTAAGCTAATTTGCAATAGATGGGCCTTTAAAATACATAAAACTCAGCAGCAAAACAACAGGTACATACATTAAAAACACAAAACTCAGAACTCAACAAGGAAATACAGATGAAACGATACAAGACACAAACTATCACAATAAAGCACCATAAAACAAGAAGCACCAGATCAGACTACAGGACTGATCCCTCTTCACAGCCAAGTGTCACTTTCAGTCTAAAAGGATCCCAGCCAGGATCCAGTGTGAGTTCTGGAGGTAAGGAACTCCACATGTTGATCCCACGAACACAAAAGGCTGTTTAAGATTAGCAAATGCAATAAAATTATCAAAAAGTTAACATATTCAATTTCGTAGTTACTATATACAATATTCAGAAACACACCTCCCCCTTAACCAGAAAGAGGCGTTATATCGCTCTCCTCGAAGCCACCAGCAAACACATTTCATTCGAACTTGACAGACACAAATTAAAACTCACCGAAACCATCAATACATATTCTAGAAATCAACAGTAATAAGAACCATTATCGCGGAGTGTTGTGCGGAGCTGAAGGATTCGCCTGTTGTTGTGGCTTCTTGTTGTTTTGCACTTTAATGAGTGAATAAGTACATACATCCGCTTACACGGAGAACTTCCTGACGGACAGACAGCTTCACTTAACATGACCGCTAACTGCTGCTGACTGTAGCTGGCGTCAGCTAGTTAGCCGTGTAGCTAGCAGTCCTGTTAACGCTAGCTGACTGACTGCGAGCTCGGAGCCCCGGGGGGTGTTGGTGTTTACACCGCTACTCCGGGAGGAGAAGGTTTAATAAAGCTTTAATTAAGCTTTAAAGGCCGCTAGCTGCACGGCTAACTGAGCTAATTAGCTACAGTAAGCAGCAGTTAGCGGTTACTTTAAAGTTTCCTGTCCATCAGGAAACTCCGTAAATCAGAGTTTCCCCAAAATCAGTGAATAAAGTTTTAAAGTTGAATTTCTGTACAGTAATCAGTGAGGCCTGCCCCCAGAAACACTCGGCTCCAGCAGCATCTATCGGTGTTCAACCTACTTCTTGTCTCATTTGTGGTCTGATAAACAGGAAGTTCATCACATTCAGCTTAAAAACAACAACAACAACAACAACAACGTATTTGGTCTTTGCAAACAGAAAGAATTGTACGTGTTTATTTGCATGAAGAGCAGGAAGTGAGATCTGATCTGAAGAACCCCCCCCCGTGACTAAATCACGTGAGCGGTCCGCAGCGTGACGTGACATCAGCTGACTGCGGTCAACAGAGGAAAAAGACAAATCTTCCGTCGACCTTCATTTTAGAGAAATCCTCCGGCTTTTGCTCCGTTTCAGCGCCGCTGTCCGCAGGTGTTCAGATCCAACATGGCGAGTCAGTCGCAGGGCATCCAGCAGCTGCTGCAGGCCGAGAAGAGAGCGGCCGAGAAGGTGGCCGAAGCCCGCAAACGTGAGTAGGACAGGCGGCCCGCGAGCCCGCAGCGGCCCGCTAGCCCGTTAGCAGATTGAAACGGCTGTTAACGGTGAAAATGCCGGTGTGCCAGTGGAAAATAAGTGTGGGAACTCGAGAAAGAAAACGAGAAAACAACATGCAGGAGAAGGTGGTAGAAATCAGTAGAAACCAGCAGGAACCAACAGAAACCCTGGTTGGTGGCAGGCAGTCGTGCTGTAACCAAACTTAATAGGAAAATCGTTGAGTTTTGAGATACTTTGATACATATTTTAACTTTGAATACAATCTGTGACAATTTTAGAACCATCAACTTCATCTTTTCTAATCGGCCTACTGGAAGGTCTCCTAACTTCACGTATTTTGGGAAAATGTGGGATTTTCTGACTCAGTTCTGCTCGTCTATGAATTAAATACGCACCGAATTAAAGAGTGTCCTCAACTTGAATTACTTACATCGAAGGTTAGATCACTTACGTAATTTGCAAAAGTGGCAGAAATGTGAATTGGGTATGGCTTTTCTATCAGGGGAAAGATATTTTTGATTTGGTTAGTAAAATACGTTTCTGTAATGTCTTTTCTGACTCACTGTAGTAACTCAAGTAGTAGTTATTATATAGTATAGTTACTAGGTATTTCCATTGACTTCATTTATTCCTCTAAACACATTTTAAAAGTAATTCTAAATGAGTGACATTTTTTAAAAGCTTGAAATTATTTAATCGCTAATAATACTTATGCTGGTGCTGCTATGCTAACATGCTACTTTGTGGATTTATGTTAATTCATTCACATATTTCTTTTCTATAAATAATGTTGATGGTTGTGAGTAAGCCGCTGAGCATCATGGGATATGGTGATCACATCTTGTGATAAATAGTCATGGGGTGCATCTCAAGTCTCTTAATTGCATCCTCGTGCATTCCCTCACTTTTCCTTGCATCTTAGTCCCTCCCAGCAAGGAAACCACGAGGAGAGAGGAAACAAGGTTTTAAGAGTAATGAGACGTTGTTTCTTCTGAAGCGTCGTGTGAGGCGACGTCTGTTTCTGATGGCTGAGCTGGACCTGCCAGCGTCTGACGTCACTGTTACAGGCAGCCGGCTGAACGCTTGTA
This sequence comes from Enoplosus armatus, assembly GCF_043641665.1. Classification (NCBI taxonomy): domain Eukaryota; kingdom Metazoa; phylum Chordata; class Actinopteri; order Centrarchiformes; family Enoplosidae; genus Enoplosus; species Enoplosus armatus. Next base: position 267,394 of record NC_092197.1, read on the forward strand.
AAGTTTTTACCGTTGTAACGAAACTGTTGGTAACACACCAATAGATCAATATATGTCAAAACGACATACTTGACTCTCTGAGTGTTTTTCTCTGCCGTCTCGTTCAGATGAAGGCTGAAGTATTCATACTGAAAATGTTATTGGAAGGCTGCTGTTGTGTATCCTCGCTCCTAGCTCCTCCCTCCTCACTACTAGCCCCTCCCTCCTCCCTCCTAGCTCCTCCCCTTCGTTCATAGCTCCTCCCTACCCGCTCCTCCTCCTCCTGCAATATGGCTGACCAGAGGACTGAGGAAATATCTGAGACTTGAGATGTTCAGGATCCCCTTGAGAGGGGATGGATGATTGAATCAGATCTGACTGCAGTCGTCAATCATATAATCAATCAGTGCTCAGACAAAATAATAGAAACACCTCCAATATAATGCAGTCCATTCTGTAACAGTTAATATAATATGGGCTGAAATGATTAATGATTCATCCATTAGGCAATGATCAGAAAGTTAATCAGTGAATGTTTCAATAACTGATTAATGATGAATTTTGGGGTTTGGATGAGAAACTGTGTCCTCAATTTCAGTGAAGAGGATTTATTGACATGGAAACACGTTTACACCATTTACATTACAAATGAAACATATGATGTAATAAAATAAATATAAATACAGATAGGTGAGAACTAGATAAACATTAAAGATACTCTGTATGTACAGTGAGTGTGTCTCTGTCTGTCTGTCTCTCTGTCGCTCTCTCCCCCTCTCTCTGATGTGTAGTGGATGTCTCTTGCCCTCTGCAGGTAAGAACCGGCGTCTGAAGCAGGCGAAGGAAGAAGCTCAGGCTGAGATTGAACAGTATCGACTGCAGAGAGAGAAAGAGTTCAAGACCAAAGAGGCTGCCGTACGTCATACTGCTAATGCTGCTGCTAATACTACTTTTTTTAAACATTTTCTTGTGTTGATTTACATTTTTTCCCTCATGTCTCTGAAATATATAAATTTCTGTGTCCCCACCCTCCTCCCAGGCCCTCGGTTCCCATGGCAACAGCGCGGTGGAGGTGGACCGGGACACTGCTGAGCGGATGGGTCGTATCCAGGCCAGTTACCGTGGTAACCGGGAGGCGGTGTTGGGCGAGCTGCTGCGACGCGTCTGTGACATCCAGCCGGAGTTTCATGCTAACTATCGTGTGGCTGGCTGAGGGGGCGGGGCAAACAGCAGAGCCATGGACGTTAGCAACATTGGCTTCATTAGCTTCAAAATCCTTTTTCTTTTTAAGGTGCAAAGTTCATTACTTCCTGTTTTCCTGCTCCAAACAAAGAGAACATTAATAAATGTTGTTACTGTGTTGATGTTTACGAAATATTTATATATATCAGAAGTAATTTCTTTTTTTTTTGTTAAGTCTTTCCTGAATCTAACAAAATAAAAGTTTGTCTTCACTGTATCTCTGTGAGGGTTGAAGAGAAAGTCATCCAATCAGCTGTCCATTTAAAGTAAAATAAAATGATTTGATAGTCAGATTTGATGAGTTGATTGGTTGTTTTTCTCTGAACTCTCTCCTCCAATCAGGACACCCGACTCATCTCTGCTATCTAACCTGATTGGCTGGAGAAAGTGGGAAGGCTTTGATTGTGAAACTCCTGTGCATTTCCACAGTTTTTGGTTGTGTGACCATGTGACTTCCTGTTGTTGTGTTCACTTCGGGTTGATATTTGTGAAGCGATGATGATAAAAAAGCAGAATATATTAAACTGAATGTTGATTGGCTGAAACTGTGTTATGCTGCTCTGTGATTGGCTGAAATGTAAAGTTTAAAGCAATATGTCGAAATCACTTGACTGAGGATGAGTGATATATTCACAGCTGATGATGTTTACATGTGATGGATTAATGATTCAGCGGCTATAGATATTCACAGCTCATGCAACACAATCAGGCTGCGGTCAAATAGTCAAAACATGACGGTAGAATTCATGAGGGAACACTAGGTTACGTGATTATGAGACGGCGGATGTTACTGACGTGGTGGTCACTGTCACAAGGAATTGTGGGACGCCATTATCTCCTTTCCTTGGGTAAAGGATGCTCCCGTGTAGCCTCTGCAAAAAGCGATAAGACAGAAAGCAATGAAGCACCTTTCCTCAGCATCGACCGGCTCCTACCATAGCCCTCTTCTTACTCTTCTTCTTCTCATTGACAGGTCTAATGAAGGTGGAGCAGACTGAAGTATTGATATACAAAAGGATGTTTAAGTTGTTTCTACATCTGGTTGTCTCATTGGGCAGTGAAATGTGAAAGGTTTATGAACCAGACGAACTCACCGCTTCATAAACCTGATGAAAAGAGCATGTCTGCAGAATTCTGTCTTTGTACATTCACACAGTTTTAAGCGTAGATCTACACAGAGTTTTATGCATCTGGCACCTAGTCCTAGACCTGAACCACCAGCAGAGCCGTGTCCACCCATCTGAGGGGCCACACAGGAATTTCAGGGGTCAAATAAAATCAGGATGTCACATGGAGCCATTTAGTACTTTAAAAGCAACAGGAGGTCTGGCAGGGAGGTGTTCATATTTCCTGGTGAACATTATTATTACACAACATATTACTGTATCTGACTACATAGAAATCAAAGCATCTGCAGTTTTGTGAGGTTTGAAGAAAACGTAACATAAAACTTGTTCATCACATCAGGGATCTGCACGATCGACACTTCCTGTCAGGAGCTTGACAACAAAAAAAACGGTGGACTCTGCAGTCTGCGTCCTGGTTCTTCTTTAACTCTGCAGCACTCGACTATGTTCCCACAAACAGGTGAAGGTGTCTACCTTACACGTGTCAGTCGAGTGTTTACTGAGGTTACAGTTACTCTTCCTGTCCTCTCACATAGCCAGACTCTCTCCGGCTCAACACATAATCATTCTGGGATACAGGATAAAAATGCTCTGGCTTGTTTGTATTTCTTTAAACCTGTGTGACGTGCGTTTCTCAGCAAAACAGTGAAAATGATCTGGAGACAGTGGAGAGGAAAAACTTCCTTTAAGAGGCAGAAACCTCGAGCAGAACCAGACTCTAGGTGGGGGGGGGGGGGGGGGGGGGGTCATCTGCTTTGACCGGTTGGGTTTGAGAGAGAGAGAGAGGGAGAGACAGATAGACAGACAGAAAGAGACAGAGAGAGAGAGATAGACGTAGAGACACAGACAGACAGACAGGCAGGCAGACAGACAGACAGGCAGACAAGCAAGCAGGCAGAGATGTATGGCAGCACTAGCAGTAGCCATAGCAGCTATAATTATAATAATAATGGAAATATGACTGATAATAGTAGTTACATCTGTAGTAATAGCTGAGATTAATAATAGTAATAACAGCTTTAATAGTAACAGAACTACGACTAAACATAATAACTGCAGTGATGAGAGTCAGGCAGGCCCATGGCAGCAGCAGCCAGGCGTACCAGGACCACAATCCACAGGAACGTGCGAGACGACAAAGCACAAAGAAACTCCGGGGAAGAGATAAAGTTAGTGACATGCATTGGACTGTGATGAATGTGTAAAGATGGAGAGGGAGAGGAGGACAGCTCAGTGCATCATGGGAAGTCCCCCAGCAGTCTAGGCCTATAGCAGCATAACTAGGGGGCTGGTCCAGGCAGGCCTGAGCCAGCCCTTAACTATAAGCCTCATCAAAAAGCAAAGTTTTAAGCCTACTCTTAAAAGTAGAGAGTGTGTCTGCCTCCCGGACCCAAACTGGGAGCCGATTCCACAGGAGAGGAGCTTGATAGCTGAAGGCTCTGGCTCCTGTTCTGCTTTTGGAGACTCTAGGAACCACAAGCAACCCTGCATTCTGGGAGTGCAGTGCTCTAGTGGGGTAATAGGGTACTATAAGCTCTTTAAGATATGATGGTGCCTGACCAGTAAGAGCTTTGTAGGTCAGGAGAAGGATTTTAAACTCTATTCTAGATTTTACAGGGAGCCAGTGCAGCGAAGCTAATACAGGAGAAATATGATCTCTTTTCCTGGTTCCTGTCAGTACACGTGCTGCAGCATTCTGGATCAGCTGGAGAGTCCTCAGGGACTTATTGGGACAGCCTGATAATAAGGAATTGCAATAATCCAGCCTAGACATGACAAATGCATGGACTAATTTTTCTGCATCTGTTTGAGACAGGATCTTCCTGACGTTTCAATGTTACGGAGGTGAAAGAAGGCAGTCCTTGAAGTTTGTTTTACGTGAGAGTTAAAGGACATGTCCTGATCAAAGACAACTCCGAGATTCCTCACGGTGGCGCTGGAGGCCAGGGCAATGCCATCTAGGGTAACAATATCCTTAGATACTGTGTTTCTGAGGTGTTCAGGGCCAAAAACAATAACTTCTTTTTTGTCCGACTTCAACATCGGATCATTGCAGGTCATCCAGGTCTTTATGTCCTTAAGGCATGCTTGGAGCTTGGCTAACTGATGAGGTTCTTCTGGCTTGATCGATAGATACAGCTGGGTATCGTCCGCATAGCAATGAAAATGTATGTGTGAGTGTTTTCTAATGATATCTCCTAAAGGAAGCATATATAAGGTGAATAGTATTGGTCCAAGCACAGAACCTTGTGGAACTCCATGACTGACTTTGGTGTAAATGGAGGATTCATCGTTAACATGTACAAACTGAGATCAATCTGATAAATACGACTTAAACCAAATTAGTGCGGTTCCTTTAATGCCAATTGAATGTTCCAGTCTCTGTAATAGGATATGATGGTCAATGGTGTCAAATGCAGCACTAAGGTCTAACAAAACAAGTACAGAGACAAGTCCCTTGTCTGATGCAGTTAGAAGGTCATTTGTAACTTTCACCAGTGCTGTCTCTGTGCTATGATGAGCTCTGAAACCAGACTGAAAGTCCTCAAGCAACTTATTGTCATGTAGAAAGTCACACAGCTGGTTGGCGACTGCTTTCTCAAGAAGAGAGAAAGGGAGGGTTAGATATAGGACTATAGTTGGCTAAAACCTCTGGATCAAGAGTGGGTTTTTTAAGAAGTAGCTACTTCAAAGGACTGTGGTACGTAGCCTGTTAATAAAGACAGATTGATCATGTCTAGTAAAGAAGTGCTGACGAAAGGTAAAACCTCTTTAAGCAGCCTAGTTGGGATGGGGTCAAGTTGACAAGAGACAAGTTGATGGCTTAGATGAAGAAATGGTTTTATTTATTTGGTGAAGGTCAATGGGAGAAAAGCCAAAATTCTTGCCAAATTAAACGTGATTCTTCCAGTTCAGAATCAGAATCAGAATCAGAAACTGTTTATTGCCAAGTAACATACATTACAGGGAATTTGCCGTGGTCTGATGGTGCTGACAACAAACATGTAAAAATATGAAGGTAAAAGAATAAGATAAGATAAGTACAACAGTGCAGTGACCAAAATAGGAGGAGTACAGGTCCTTAAGAGATGGGAGGTTGCAGCCAATCACCCTCTCTGCAGAGCGGATGATACGCTGCAGTCTGCGTCTGTCCTTGGTGGAGGCAGCAGTGTACCAGACAGTGATGGAGGAGGTGAGGATGGACTCTATGATGGCAGTGTAGATTTGAACTAACACTGTTTGTGGGAGGTTAAACTTCCTCAGCTGCCCCAGGAAGTACATCCTCTGTTAGGCTTTCTTGATGAGGGAGCTGATGTTCAGCTCCCACCGGAGGTCCTGGCTGATGATGGAGCCCAGGAAACGAAAGGACTCCACAGTGTCCACTGGAGAGTCACACAGGTTCATGAGGGCGGGTGGGGCTGCACTCTTCCTGAAGTCTACAACCATCTCCACTGTCTTTGAAGCGTTAAGCTCCAGGTTGTTGTTGTTGCACCAGGTCACCAGATGGTCAATCTCCCACCTGTAGGCAGACTCATCCTCACCAGATATGAGTTCGATGAGGGTGGTGTCGTCCACAAACTTCAGGAGCTTGACGGACTGGTGACTGGAGGTGCAGCCGTTGGTGTACAGGGAGAAGAGTAGAGGAGAAAGAACGCAGCCTTGAGGGGAGCCGGTGCTGATCGTCCGCGAGTCTGAGACGTGTTTCCCCAGCTTCACGTGCTGCTTCCTGTCAGACAGGAAATCTGTGATCCACCTGCAGGTGGGGTCAGGCACGTTGAGCTGGGAGAGCTTGTCCTGAAGAAGAGCCGGGACGATCGTGTTGAAGGCAGAGCTGAAGTCCACAAACAGGATCCTGGCGTAGGATCCTGCGGAGTCCAGGTGCTGGAGGATGAAGTGTAGGACCAAGTTGACGGCGTCATCTACAGACCTGTTGGCTCTGTAGGCGAACTACAGGGGGTCCAGCAGAGGGTCAGTGATGGATTTGAGGTGGGACAAAACCAGGCGTTCAAATGATTTCATGACCACAGAGGTCAGGGCGACGAGTCTGTAGTCATTTAATCCTGTGGGCCCTGGTTTTTTGGGCTTGAAGCAGGCTGGCACGTGGCATGTCTCCAGTGAGGTGTTGAAGATGTCTGTGAACACAGACAGGTGATCGGCGCAGCGCTTCAGGCAGGATGGGGAGATGGAGTCTGGTCCAGCAGCTTTACGCGGGTTTTGTCTCTTGAAGAGCCTGTTCACATCTCTTTCAAGGACAGACGGAGGTGAAGATGTTGGAGGAGGGGGGGCACTGTGGGGGGCAGCTGTGGTGGCAGGAGATGTGAGAATTCAGCCCCAGGTGTGATGAGGGGGTTGGGGCTGTTGGGCTGGAGCTGGTGGGTGATGGTGAGGGGGATGGTGTCAGGACTGTCCCATTGTCTTTCAAAGCGACAGTAGAAGTTGTTGAGGCTGTTGGCGAGGCGTCGGTCGTTAGCAGAGTTGGGGGCTCTTGGCTTGTAGTTGGTGATCTGCCTGAGCCCCCTCCACACAGAAGCAGAGTCGTTGGAGGAGAACTGGTCTTGTAGTCTCTCTGAGTACAGTCGTTTAGCTTCCCTCACCGCCTTGCCAAACTTGTACTTGGCTTCCTTAAACTCCGCTCTGTTGCCACTCTTAAACGCCTCTTCCTTTTCCAACCTCAGCTGTCGCAGTCTTATTGTGAACCAGGGTTTGTCGTTGTTATAACTCACCCTGGTACGAGTTGGTACACAGCAGTCCTCACAGAAGCTGATATATGAAGTCACAGCCTCTGTGTACTCATCCAGACTGTTGGTAGCAGTCCTGAAAACATCCCAGTCAGTACAGTTCAAACACGCCTTCAGGTCCTCTGCAGCTTCACTGGTTCACTGCTTTGATGTTCTCACAACAGGCTTAGAAAGTTTTAGTTTCTGCCTGTATGCGGGAATCAGGTGGACCATGTCGTGGTCAGAGTGTCCCAGTGCAGCGCGGGTGACGGCGTGAAAAGCGTTACTGACTGTGATGTAACAGTGATCCAGAGTGTCCCCCTCCCTGGTGGGGCATTTAATAAACTGTTTGTATTTGGGGAGTTCATGACTGAGGTTACCTTTGTTAAAGTTACCGAGGACAATAACTAAGGAGTCCGGGTTGGTCCGCTCCGTTTCCAGTATCTGGTCGGCGAGTGCGCGCTGTGCGTCCTGCACGTTGGCCTCCAGTGGAATGTAAACACCGACCAGAAAGAATGAAGCAAACTCACGGGGGGAGTAGTAGGGTTTGCAGTTAATGAAAAAGGTTTCCAGGGAAGGAGAGCAATGCCGTCGGATCACTGTCACGTCGTTACTCCAGCTACTGAAAAACAAATACCTCCACCCTTTGTTTTGCCGGAGAGGTGTGCGTCGAGGTCCGCTCGGAGTAGCTAGAATCCCTCTAGCTGCAGCGTCGCGTCGGGAGTTCTTTCACCAAGCCATGTCTCCGTGAAGCACAAAACAGCAGATGAATAATAGTCCTTGTTTCTCCTCATCAGTAGCTGGAGTTCGTCCATCTTATTTCCCAGTGAGCGCATGTTAGAGAGAAATATTCCGGGTAGCGGTGTGCGTTGTCCTTGCCGGCGAATCCACTGGAGTTGTTCCCCTGATGTTTATGAGCTCTTCCCTGGTGAAAGAGCTCCGTAAACCAAAACAAAAAACACTGTTTACAGACAAAAGAAGGCAAAACAATGCGCTCCAACAGACCGAGGCAGCCATCCGCGGCGCCATCTGTACTCGGTTTGGTGGAGCGCCATTTCCTTTCAAGTTTCTACACTGTTTGCTTTAATTTGCGGGTTTGGGTGTTATACCATGGAGCTGATTTTCTTTGTTTGAAAATCAGATTTTATTCTTTTTTAGAGGGGCAATAGAGTCGAGTGTCAATAGCATTGAGCCTGCAGCACTGTCAACAAGATCGTCCATTTGTGAGGGACCAAGGTTAGCATAGGAGTCCTCTGTTGTATTGGGACATGGCATTGAATTAAAGGCCGATGGAATCACTTCCTTAAATTTTGCTACAGTACTATCAGATAGATAGATCTGGTGTAGACTTTTTTGCCTAATGGCATGTAGTCCAGTATTAGGAATTCAAAGTTTTGGCGTATAGCAGTGGTGGTCTTCATTTTTATTACGTTTTTATTAATGGCTCCTCTCCTGTTTATTTTTGATTGAATTAATTTAAGTGGTTGGGGGGCAGACACAGTCATTATGGGGTTTTGGGTGGGTAACTGCTCTAATGGAAGCGCAGAGAAGCGTGTAGGACTGCGACTCTGCCTCCCGGTCTGGACTCTGGGTTGTCACGGTTTCGGTTCACTAATAAAGTCGGTCAGATTTCTAGATATGAGAGCCGCTCCATCCAAAGTGGGATGAATGCCGTCTCTCCTCATCAGACCAGGTCTCCTCCAGAAAGTCCGCCAATTATCTACGAAGCCTACATCGTTTGCTGGACACCACCTTGACAGCCAGCAGTTGAATGAAACATATCATCACTGGTCAGATTGGGTAGGGGTCCAGAGAAAACTACGGAGTCCGACGTGAATAACAATCTTATTGTATTTACGCTGATCCTTAGCCAGCAGTTTTAAATTTGATTCAGTGTCGCCCGCTCTGGCCCCAGGAATGCATTTCACTATGGTCGCTGGTGTCGCTAACTTCATGTTTCTGACTATGGAGCTGCCAACCAGAATCTGCTTCTCAGCAGGTGTGTCGCTGAGTGGGGAGAACCTGTTGGAAACATGAAGTGGCTGGTAGTGCTTCCTTCGGACAGTCACCCAGCCTCCCTGGCCCCCTGGCTGCTCGGGAACTGCCGGGGGACGGCTAGTAGGAGCTACACTGAGTCGGTCCCCCAGCACGCTAAATAAACTACATTTATTACATTTACCATTATCGCTAAAGGAGGCGGGGGAATAACTAAACATTTGACACCGAGCAGGACAGAGCAGGAGAGTGAGGAGAGAGAGAAGCCATCGCTAGCTGCTAAGCTAATGTAACATGCAGAATAGTGTGTAAACAACTGTGAGATTAGCAAAAAAGTCGCTAAAAGTGTTAAGCAGAACTAGTGAACGTTTAAGTGGTTAGTGGCTGATTAGCCGCTGTAATGAAATACATAACAAACAAATATAACTTGTTTGAGCTTAAAGCAGCCAAACACACACACGCTACCAGTGACACAGAAACCGGAAGTGAAACAATACGCTTACAGGTTAGGGCAGAGCTGAATTATCTTGAACTTCTTTCTACAGGACATGCAATAATGTAATATATTTGTAATATATTATATTGTAATGTAATCTTTGTCCTGTTTCTACATGTTTTCTGAGTGTGCAGCTGAACCCTGAAATAACAATGGCAGCAACAGAGAAAAGAAATGAATGATTACAAATTAATGAAAATAAAAGAGTGAATTAAAAAATAATAACAATTACAGTGTCTTATAGAAACGCCATATAAAAGAAAACAAACCCTCATTTCACAGTGTGTGTGTGTGTGTGTGTGTGTGTGTGTGTGTCACTTATGTTTCTGACATTTATTTTCTTTAAGGAACTAAAAAGAAGTTTAAAGTCTATCAGAAGCAGAAGATGGAGTTTCTTCTTCCGGTCTGTTTTCACGCGCTGATCACATGACTCTCCACTACAAACACCGCTTACGTGGCTTCACTAAAGTCCCGCCACTCACCTCAGCACTCGCCTTCTGATTGGTCCAAATTGGGAATCCCACCTTTCCCCCACAACTTCCTCTTAGCTCCTCCCTTATGTCCCGCGTAATCACGTCTTGACGCAGGGACACGGAAGTGGTGGGAGGAAACAAGAGAGGCAGACGCTGAGGAGAAGTTGTATCGACGAATGACTTTCTTCTTCTCTTTTTTCCTCTGTTTTATTTTCTTGCGACTTCTTTAGTCTCGTGTTTCGGAGCCAGAACGGAGGAAAGGAAGAAGAATAATTCCCGGCAGATTCCCAGGTGAGTTCAGGATCTGTTTCTCTCTATTAGTGTGTGTGTGTGACCTCTGCTGCTACACACTAGCACACTATTTGCTACCATACGAAACTCTTTAGAAAAATGTTACAGTTTAAGGCATTCTTGCAGATAGCCAAGAACATGCACGTGTGGGGATCGAACCTGTTACAGTTTCAGAACAGGTCGGGTCCTGGAGTAAATTCGGTTTGTATGTAATTCACCTGCACGGTCCTCACTCATCTATTATGACCTGATTTACGTCTCCTTGTGTTGTAATTACTGAAAGAAGTTGAGAATATTTGAAAGGGAATCAGGAAAGGAATTTTACAGTGATTGGTGGATGCAGTGCGCGCGGATTTACAGGACAGCTCGTGCGCTGTCAGGACAGTGTCGCGTGCACACGCGTGCCTACCAGCAAGGCAGCATAAACTTGGAAGATTTCCATAGAGTCTGGTGACGTGCGATTCGTAGCGAGAGTTATGATCATGGGAAAGGATATATTTTTCTGTCTTCGTTTTCCTCGTGAATTAAATAACTTTGGGGATTAATAGATGAAAAATAACAGAGGTGGAGAACAGGCTGAGAACAATGGAGTCAGTGTGAGACAGAAAAACAAAAAGCTGATGAGACTCTTGACAGGAAAGATTTCCTGGTTTCAGATGAGTGACTGAAGAAACAAAGAGCCTTTCTACAAATAACAGGGCGACATGTCAAGTATAAAAACAATAGACTAGTGTATATCAAAAACACTGTGAGGTTATGATAACAATTCAGTGATGGCACACACACACACACACACACACACACACACACACATATCAGAGAAAGTGAAGCAGGTTTGAAGTTAAACAACATGTAATATCTCACCTCAGGGTCACTGAGTAGCTCTTTTGGAGCTTTTGATTGTCTTCAGTCAACAGAGCTGCTACTAATGATTGCTCGATTAATTTTCTGCTGATCAATCGACTAATTGTTTCATTCCACACAAAATATCATTGGGTTTAGTCAGTAAAGCAGCGATACAATAATGGGTTAACTTAGTCCAGTAGGTTTCAGTCTGAACTGGGTTTGTTCCAGTTTGGGTCAGTTGGTGTTGACAGTGTGACATGAAAAGAGATCAGTCGATTTTTGTGAAAATGTTTGATGTTTGTTGCTGAGGGAGACGCACCTGTAAATAAACAGCTTGAGCTTCATTTTACAAAGTTGACTCAGCTCCAGGTGTATATGTGTGTGTATATATACTTTTATATTATGAATCAATGATAATTGATATCTAATATACGGTTTTATTTGAAGCTACTCTGTAGTTTGTTTACAGTATAATATGATAGTAACATATTACACATTATAACTCCTCCCCCCAGGTACAGCCCCCCCGTGTGTTACCTGTCAGACTCACCTTTGACTTCCTCTGTGGGAAATGTGCATGTTTGTCTTTTTGATGCATGTTTTACGTGTTGTTTCAGTTCAAGGTCTGTCAGTGTCGAGGAGATACAAGGTTTTATTGTCTGTGTCTGTTGGCACGTATGTATGATTGACAGACAGGCTGCTGACAGACAGACAGGCTGCTGACAGACAGACGGGCTGCTGACAGACAGATGGGCTGCTGACAGACAGACGGGCTTCTGACAGACGGACAGACAGACAGGCTGCTGACAGGCTGAGAGACAGACCGGCTGCTGAGAGATAGACAGGCTGCTGACAGACTGAGAGGCAGACAGGCTGCTGACTGAGAGGCAGACAGGCTGCTGACAGACTGAGAGGCAGACAGGCTGCTGACAGACTGAGAGGCAGACAGACTGCTGACAGACTGAGAGACATCATGCTGCTCACAGACAGGCTGCTGACAGACAGACAGGCTGCTGACAGACAGACAAACTGAGAGACAGATTGCTGACAGACTGAGAGACAGAAACACTGCTGACAGACTGAGAGACAGGCAGACTGCTGAGAGACTGAGAGGCAGACAGGCTGCTGACAGACAGACAGACAGACTGAGAGACAGACAGGCTGCTGACAGACAGACAGGCTGCTGACAGACAGACAGACTGAGAGACAGACAGACAGACAGACAGGCTGCTGAGAGACTGACAGGCTGCTGAGAGACTGACAGGCTGCTGAGAGACAGACAGGCTGCTGACAGACGGACAGACAGACAGGCTGCTGACAGGCTGAGAGACAGACCGGCTGCTGAGAGATAGACAGACTGAGAGGCAGACAGGCTGCTGACGGAGAGGCAGACAGGCTGCTGACAGACTGAGAGGCAGACAGGCTGCTGACAGACTGAGAGGCAGACAGACTGCTGACAGACTGAGAGACATCATGCTGCTCACAGACAGGCTGCTGACAGACAGACAGGCTGCTGACAGACAGACAAACTGAGAGACAGATTGCTGACAGACTGAGAGACAGAAACACTGCTGACAGACTGAGAGACAGGCAGACTGCTGAGAGACTGAGAGGCAGACAGGCTGCTGACAGACAGACAGACAGACAGACAGACAGACTGAGAGACAGACAGGCTGCTGACAGACAGACAGGCTGCTGACAGACAGACAGGCTGCTGACAGACAGACAGACTGAGAGGCAGACAGGCTGCTGACAGACTGACTGAGAGGCAGACAGGCTGCTGACAGACAGACTGACTGACTGACAGACTGAGAGGCAGACAGGCTGCTGACAGACTGCCAACAGACTGAGAGGCTGCTGACAGACTGAGAGACAGACAGACTGCTGACAGACAGACAGACTGCTGACAGACAGGCAGACTGCTGAAAGACAGACAGACGGGCTTATTGTTAGTTTGTTAGTTTAATGTTAGTTTATTGTTGTTTTATTGTAGTTTGTTAGTCTAATGTTAGTGTATTGTTGTTTTATTGTTGGTTTAATGTTGGTGTAATTCATAAAGTATTCGCATGTTAGGAACAATCTCTCAGTCTGACAGAAAGACAGGCTGCTGAAAGACTGAGAGACAGACAGGCTGCTGATAGACAGACAGACAGGCTGCTAACAGACAGGCTGCTGACAGACAGACTGACAGACAGGCTGCTGACAGACAGACAGACAGACAGGCTGCTGAGAGACTGACAGGCTGCTGAGAGACAGACAGGCTGCTGACAGACTGAGAGACAGACAGGCTGCTGAGAGACTGACAGACTGAGAGGCAGACAGGCTGAGAGACAGACAGGACGCTGAGAGACTGGGAGACAGACAGACTGCTGAGAGACAGACAGGCTGCTGAGAGACAGACAGGCTGCTGAGAGACTGACAGACAGGCTGCTGAGAGACAGACCGGCTGCTGACAGAGAGGCAGACAGGCTGCTGACAGGCTGAGAGACAGACAGGCTGCTGAGTGACAGACAGGCTGCTGAGTGACAGACTGGCTGCTGAGAGACAGACTGGCTGCTGACAGACTGAGAGACAGACAGGCTGCTGAGAGACTGACAGACTGAGAGGCAGACAGGCTGAGAGGCAGACAGGCTGAGAGACAGACAGGCTGCTGACAGACAGGCTGCTGAGAGACTGGGAGACAGACAGACTGCTGAGAGACAGACAGGCTGCTGAGAGACTGACAGACAGGCTGCTGAGAGACAGACCGGCTGCTGACAGGCTGAGAGACAGACAGGCTGCTGAGTGACAGACTGGCTGCTGAGAGACAGACCGGCTGCTGACGGACAGACAGACAGACAGGCTGCTGAGAGACAGACAGACTGCTGAGAGACAGACAGGCTGCTGACAGACTGAGAGACAGACAGGCTGCTGAGAGACTGACAGACAGGCTGCTGAGAGACTGGGAGACTGACAGACTGAGAGGCAGACAGGCTGAGAGACAGACAGGCTGCTGACAGACAGGCTGCTGACAGACAGACTGACAGACAGGCTGCTGACAGACAGACAGACAGACAGGCTGCTGAGAGACTGACAGGCTGCTGAGAGACAGACAGGCTGCTGACAGACTGAGAGACAGACAGGCTGCTGAGAGACTGACAGACTGAGAGGCAGACAGGCTGAGAGACAGACAGGCTGCTGACAGACAGGACGCTGAGAGACTGGGAGACAGACAGACTGCTGAGAGACAGACAGGCTGCTGAGAGACAGACAGGCTGCTGAGAGACTGACAGACAGACAGGCTGCTGAGAGACAGACCGGCTGCTGACAGAGAGGCAGACAGGCTGCTGACAGGCTGAGAGACAGACAGGCTGCTGAGTGACAGACAGGCTGCTGAGTGACAGACTGGCTGCTGAGAGACAGACTGGCTGCTGACAGACTGAGAGACAGACAGGCTGCTGAGAGACTGACAGACTGAGAGGCAGACAGGCTGAGAGGCAGACAGGCTGAGAGACAGACAGGCTGCTGACAGACAGGCTGCTGAGAGACTGGGAGACAGACAGACTGCTGAGAGACAGACAGGCTGCTGAGAGACAGACCGGCTGCTGACAGGCTGAGAGACAGACAGGCTGCTGACAGGCTGAGAGACAGACAGGCTGCTGAGTGACAGACTGGCTGCTGAGAGACAGACCGGCTGCTGACGGACAGACAGACAGACAGGCTGCTGAGAGACAGACAGACTGCTGAGAGACAGACAGGCTGCTGACAGACTGAGAGACAGACAGGCTGCTGAGAGACTGACAGACAGGCTGCTGAGAGACTGGGAGACTGACAGACTGAGAGGCAGACAGACTGAGAGGCAGACAGGCTGAGAGACAGACAGGCTGCTGACAGACAGGCTGCTGACAGACAGGCTGCTGAGAGACTGGGAGACAGACAGACTGCTGAGAGACAGACAGACTGCTGAGAGACAGACAGGCTGCTGAGAGACTGACAGACTGAGAGGCAGACAGGCTGAGAGACAGACAGGCTGCTGAGAGACAGACAGGCTGCTGAGAAACTGACAGACAGGCTGCTGAGAGACAGACCGGCTGCTGACAGAGAGGCAGACAGGCTGCTGACAGGCTGAGAGACAGACAGGCTGCTGAGTGACAGACCGGCTGCTGAGAGACAGACGGGCTGCTGACAGACTGACAGACCGAGAGGCAGACAGGCTGCTGACAGACAGGCTGCTGAGAGACTGGGAGACAGACAGACTGCTGAGAGACAGACAGGCTGCTGAGAGACTGACAGACTGAGAGACTGACAGACTGAGAGGCAGACAGGCTGAGAGACAGACAGGCTGAGAGACAGACAGGCTGCTGACAGACAGGCTGCTGAGAGTCTGGGAGACAGACAGACTGCTGAGAGACAGACAGGCTGCTGAGAGACTGACAGAGAGGCAGACAGGCTGCTGACAGGCTGAGAGACAGACAGGCTGCTGAGAGACAGACTGGCTGCTGAGAGACAGACCGGCTGCTGACAGACAGACAGACAGACAGACAGACAGACAGACAGACAGACAGGCTGCTGACAGACTGAGAGACAGACAGGCTGCTGAGAGACTGGGAGACTGACAGACTGAGAGGCAGACAGGCTGAGAGACAGACAGGCTGAGAGACAGACAGGCTGCTGACAGACAGGCTGCTGACAGACAGACTGGCTGCTGAGAGACCGACTGGCTGCTGAGAGACAGACCGGCTGCTGACGGACAGACAGACAGACAGACAGACAGACAGACAGACAGACAGGCTGCTGAGAGACAGACAGACTGCTGAGAGACACAGGCTGCTGACAGACTGAGAGACAGACAGGCTGCTGAGAGACTGAGAGGCAGACAGACTGAGAGGCAGACAGGCTGAGAGACAGACAGGCTGCTGACAGACAGGCTGCTGAGAGACTGGGAGACAGACAGACTGCTGAGAGACAGGCTGCTGAGAGACTGGGAGACAGACAGACTGCTGAGAGACAGACAGACTGCTGAGAGACAGACAGGCTGCTGAGAGACTGACAGGCTGCTGACAGACAGGCTGCTGAGAGACTGGGAGACAGACAGACTGCTGAGAGACAGACAGACTGCTGAGAGACAGACAGGCTGCTGAGAGACTGACAGACTGAGAGGCAGACAGGCTGAGAGATAGACAGGCTGCTGAGAGACTGGGAGACAGACAGACTGCTGAGAGACAGACAGGCTGCTGAGAAACTGACAGACAGGCTGCTGAGAGACAGACCGGCTGTTGACAGAGAGGCAGACAGGCTGCTGACAGGCTGAGAGACAGACAAGCTGCTGAGTGACAGACCGGCTGCTGACAGACTGACAGACCGAGAGGCAGACAGGCTGCTGACAGACTGAGAGGCAGACAGACTGCCAGACTGAGAGGCAGACAGGCTGCTGACAGACAGACTGAGAGACAGACAGGCTGCTGACAGACTGAGAGGCAGACAGGCTGCTGACAGACTGAGAGACAGACAGGCTGCTGCCAAACTGAGAGACAGACAGGCTGCTGAGATATAGACAGGCTGCTGACAGACTGACAGACAGACTGAGAGGTAGACAGGCTGCTGACAGACAGGCTGCTGACAGACTGAGAGACAGACTGCTAACAGACAGACAGACAGACTGAGAGACAGATAGGCTGCTAACAGACTGAGAGACAGACAGGCTGCTAACAGACAGACAGACAGACAGACTGAGAGGCAGACAGGCTGCTGACAGACTGAGAGACAGACAGACAGGCTGCTAACAGACAGACAGACAGGCTGCTAACAGACTGAGAGACAGACAGGCTGCTAACAAACAGACAGACAGACAGACAGACTGCTGACAGACTGAGAGACAGACTGAGAGACAGACTGAGAGACAGACTGAGAGACAGACAGGCTGCTAACGGACAGTCAGACAGACTGCTGACAGACAGACAGACAGACAGACAGACAGGCTGCTGACAGACTGAGAGACAGACAGGCTGCTAACAGACAGACAGACAGGCTGCTGACAGACAGACAGACAGACAGACAGGCTGCTGACAGACAGAGAGACGGGCTTATTGTTAGTTTGTTAGTTTATTGTTGTTTTATTATAGTTTGTTAGTTTAATGTTAGTTTATTGTTGGTTTATTGTTAGGTTAATGTTGGTTTACTGTTGGTTTGTTAGCTTGTTGTTGGTTTACTTTTGGTTTAATGTTGGT
This sequence comes from Enoplosus armatus, assembly GCF_043641665.1. NCBI lineage: Eukaryota > Metazoa > Chordata > Actinopteri > Centrarchiformes > Enoplosidae > Enoplosus > Enoplosus armatus. The sequence continues at coordinate 284,767 of NC_092197.1, forward strand.
GTAATTCATAAAGTATTCGCATGTTAGGAACAATCTCTCAGTCTGACTGACAGACTGACAGGCTGCTGACAGACTGAGAGACAGGCTGCTGACAGACTGACAGACAGACAGACAGACAGACAGGCTGCTGACAGACAGACAGACAGACAGACAGACAGACAGACAGCTGACAGACTGACAGGCTGCTGACAGACAGACAAAGAGACAGACAGACTGCTGACAGACTGACATGCTGCTGAGAGACAGACTGACAGAGAGACAGACAGGCTGCTGAGAGACTGAGAGACAGACAGACTGCTGACTGCAGACAGAGAGACAGGCTTATTGTTAGTTTGTTAGTTTAATGTTAGTTTGTTAGTGTGTTGGTTTAATGTTGGTTTATTGTTGGTTTACTGTTGGTTTACTGTTGGTTTACTGTTGGTTTAATGTTGGTTTAATTCATAAAGGATTCGCATGTTAGGAACAATCAGAATCAAACAGTCACATGAAGTTGGTCAGAGCCAGACCGACCACCAGAGTCCACCAGGTACCAGACTGAGACCCCCCTTTTCAGGTGGTCTAGGTCTGATTGTTTTGTCTGCACCAGAGTTTGTCTCTCATTTTCTTTACTGTCGATCTACTTTTCATTGGCTGTCAGAAAGCCTCGCTACAGCTGATTGGCTGAGTAAGGATGAAGCGTGGAAGGACGAAGCTGATTGGCCGTCTGAGAATCATGTCAGTGTCTGATTGGCTGAGGTTCGTCCCGTTATCAGTTTTTATTGGCTGTTAAACACACACTCCTCTCTCTCTCTCTCTGTCTCTCTCTCGCTCTCTGTGTCTCTCTCTCTCTCTCTCTCTCTCTCTCTCAGACGGTCTCTTCAGTGCTTGATCACCCCTCACTCTCTCCTCTCCAGGTAAGAGATTCCACTTCCTGTCTCTGTTTTAAGATTTTTAAATGAATCTCACTTGGAAACAGTCTCAGGTGTGAGTCCTCACTGTGCTGACAGGCTGAGATCAGCCAATCAGAGCGCAGGGAGAGGATGAGGAGATGAAGAGGAGTGAAGATTTAAGTTCAGTAAATGTGAAGAAGGTCGGGACGAGCGATGAAGGCTGCTGGTGTTTGTTTTGTATTAAAGTCAGTAAACAGAGAAGACAAGAACGAACCACAACTGACTGTTAAGAGCAGAGAGATATTTAGTTTTGTTCATTGACAATAAATATATTGATCAAATCCAACACACAGAACCATAAAGTCCTCTCAGCACTTTGCAGTCAACGTTTATCAAGACGGAGACAAACTGTCTCTGTTTGACGTCAGAGACGTCACTTAATATTCTAACTCAAACTTTTGTTCAAATGTGGGAACAAATAAAATAGTGAAGTTGTAATGAGCTGAATTCAAACTGTATAGTCTCTGAACACAACAGAGCAATGACAATGCTAGCATCAGAATGCTAACATCAGCATGCAGCAGGTTTATGTTTAGCATGTATAATCTTCACCATGTTCACCATGTTAGCATGCTAACATTAGCTAACTAGCAGTAAACGCAGAGTCCAGCTGAGGCTGATGAATGTCATCAGTTCTGCAGGTATTTGGTCATAAACCAAAGTATTGGACACATGAACATGTTGACCTGATGAGTTGTTTCAGTGTTGGACTGACTGAGATCAGACTCTTTTTAAAACAAGTGAAGTTTGTCCTGAAGGTGTTCAAAGCAAAGGTCGTGTTGTTATCTGGTTTATCTCAGTGTTTCCCAACCTGAAGCTCGGGGCCTCCCAAAGGTCACAACATAAATCTGATGAGATAAGAAAAAAAACTTGATGATATTTTAATGTTTTTATATTTCATTTATATTTGCTTTTTGAACTGAACTCGACAGACTTCAGGCAGAGACTTCTGAAACTAAAGTGAGAGAGTGGGGGAGAGACATAAATACAGAGACACAGGCAGAGAGAGACAGACAGACAGAGAGAGAGACAGGCAGACAGAGACAGACATAAATACAGAGAGACAGGCAGAGAGACAGGCAGACAGAGAGACAGACAGACAGGCAGAGAGACAGACAGGCAGAGAGAGAGAGACATTTATATTTGTAACTCAAAGTGATGCTGACTTGTCCAAGTAGAAAACAGGAAGTAAGTGTTGCCGATGGCGACAACTGACCTTCCTGTTAATGTTGTTCTGATATAATTGGCTGAGTGCTCTGAAGTGCACTCTGATTGGCTCGTTCTGCCTCCTGTAGCCTCCGGTGCTGAGAGCCAATCCGATTACAGCAGGCCGTCTGCTCAGTGATGTCAGGCTGTTACCGCGGTTACAGTCATCAGTGTTCAGTCTGTCTCTTTCTCTCTCTGGTGGGGCAGCATCACTTTGAATGAAGAGGTGTCAGTAAGGTAAGAGAGTGTTTGTTCTTCGTGTCTCTCACCCAGTTAGAAATGACATATAATTAATTAATAATTATATAATTTCAGCAGGTGTATTGAGGAACAGGTTCCCGCAGGTCTTTAAAAGACCCATGTGGACTGTGTTTCTGTCTGTAGGGGAGGGGGGGCTGGTTTTAACCTCACATGCTCTGGTCAGTGATTTTAATCCATATGTGGGTCATGTGTGAACTGGCTGCTCCTCCTGTAGTTTAATGAGCTCCTGTTTCTCTGTGAACTGGCTGCTCCTCCTGTAGTTTAATGAGCTCCTGTTTCTCTGTGAACTGGCTGCTCCTCCTGTAGTTTAATGAGCTCCTGTTCCTCTGTGAACTGGCTGCTCCTCCTGTAGTTTAATGAGCTCCTGTTTCTGTGTGAACTGGCTGCTCCTCCTGTAGTTTAATTTAAAGTTCATCTCTGAGCTTTTTCATTTTATCAGCTCAGTGTGAAATTTGACTTTTGTGTGAAAATGAAGGAAGTCAAAAATGCCGATGCTAATCTGATAGATGCTAACACCAACATATTGGCCTCTTTGGGAACCAATAAGATGATAGAAACTTTTTTTCTACATTTTGTTTTAGCCTTTATTTAACCAGGTTTGTCCCATTGAGATGAAGGATTTCTTTTACAAGGGAGACCAGGCCAAGAATACCAGCAACAGAGTTTCAACAGAAAATCAACAGACCAACACATAGATTTGAGTAACATTAAAAATGACCAGATAAGTATTTGCTCACCGTCAACCTGGACTCAATAGATTTTACCATTTAAACTTGTTCAGGGTTTCTATGTTTTGAAGTTTAAGATCAGTCTGTAAATCCACTTCAGAGAAAAAAAGACACTGCAGAACTTCCCTGAGAATGCTAAGTTTCCTTCAGTATCACAGTAATCCAGTGATAGTTGTCTGTACATCCATGAGTGCACCGCAAAACTCAAATGGAGACAATGTGACTAAATGTAAACAAATATAGGCTAAAAAGTTCATGGGAACTGTAAAATATTCAAAACGTATAGCAGAGGTAAGAGAGAATAATAACGTGTTTTAATCTAACTTGTTTTGTTCCCCTGCAGCCATGGACCACATGGACCACATGAACCACAGCACAATGGGGGTAGACCACACCCACCACCATCATCACACCATGGCCCCCCCCACCACCAGCGGACATGACCACGGAGGAGGAGGAGTAGGAGGAGGAGTAGGAGGAGGAGGGCATGATGGGAACCATGGGGGGATGGTGAGGAGCGGGGCTTATCACTGCTACATGCTTCAACATGCTAATATGACAATAGCATCATGGATAACTCCTACATAATAAAGACAAACTACATGTGATGTTAGCATGCTAATATGAGATCCCCACATATGGTGTGGAGCTAACATGCTAATGTTGTGGTTACCTAGGCGATGACCTTTTACTTTGGCTACAACAACGTGGAGCTGCTGTTCACCGGCCTGCTCATCAACTCACCTGGAGGTCAGCTGACTGAAGTAGATTTTATATTTACATTTTTTAAGTTTTGTATTTTTTTACCTGCATTTTTTATATTTAGATTTTAATAACTTTTATATATTTTTGTGTCCCATTCAGTCATTCTCTCTCTCTGTCAACAATAACCCCTCCCCTCTCCTCCTCTTGTCCAATCAGAGATGGTTGGGGCGTGTATAGGTGTCTTCCTATTGGCCATCCTGTACGAGGGGTTAAAAATGGGTCGTGAGGTTCTGCTGCGTCGCAGTCAGGTCAACGTCCGCTACAACTCCATGCCGCTCCCGGGGGCTGATGGGACGGTGCTGATGGAGACGCACAAGACTGTCGGGTAGGTAGCTAATGCTAATGCTAACAACAATAAATACACAAGAGGAAGTGATGGAGATTCTGATGTGATGACTGATGTGGAGTTAGTGATGATTAGTAAATAATTAATGATGACTAACAGCTGAAGATGTAACGTCCTCACTTATCCATATTATATAATTTAAAATGTGTATTTTTAACACAATAAAAAACGAAATAGTTATTTCCGGTATAAACATGAAATTATACGGAATGTCTCCAAATCAATTACAATCATCAAAGTGAATCAAATGATTATAAAACTGGGCAATCTTTTTAATATTGTATAGTTTCAAAATAATAATAATGAAACAAACAGTAATAACTGAGCTGGTTTACAGCTGGAGGCGTCTTGTCAGTTGTTTTCATTAAAAGGGTCTGTATCTAAAATATAACAAGTAATAACCAAATGTAATCATATCTAATGTTGAGGTTTGCATTATCCACTCGTGCTGTAGTTACGTGTTGGAGAAGTCCAGACTCATACTCTACAGAGTGTTTAGTTGCAGTACTGCGAGTCACCACTGGGACAAACTGACAGCGAGGCTGAATGCATCTATTAATACACTTGTGATACTCTAATACTCTTTACCAGCTGAGATCATCAGTCATGTGATGTAAATGTCATGTATTCACTGTCAGCTCAGTGACTGACAGTCAGTGTTTGGAGGGGGCGGAGCTTCCCATTGGACTAAAGTCCCGCCTCTCAGGACTCTCTCTCAGGTAATTGTAGAGTTCAGGACCTGGTTCTGGTCCCTGGTCCTGATTCTTTACCTGCTCTGTTTGACACGCTCTGATCAGACTGTTCTGGGCCGAAACAGATGATTGATTTTGATGATGAATAATTAAAGAGCAGCAGCAGATTCTGATTGGAGCATCTCAGCGTCTTGATGAGGTTTTAATGATTATCATCATAACTTCAATTTCCTGAAATGGAGGATGTGTTTGATAGTTCGTAGACAAACTGAGGTCTGTGTCACTTTCTATTTCAAAATCAATAATAGGCTGGAAAGCTGAATTCAGGACTTTGGACTGTTTGACTAAGAAATGGAAAATGAAAAACAGGAAGTAGTTCTGTGTTTTCCCTCCATGTGTTGATGGACGACATCATGCTGCAGCTTTCTGTTCTAAGAAACTTCAGAAAGTTGATTTCAGCTGTCAAATTTTTAGAATTAGAAAATAAATGTGATCAACGTCACACAGACCTGAGGACTTTCTGCTTCTGTACGGTTTCTTCTGATGAAGTGTTGCGTCCTCTAGGTGGCGCTCTGTTTTGTTAAACTACACTGTATTCACTGTGTGTGGGGGCCTGCTGAAGGAGGCGGCTAAACATGCTCAAACTGTGGCTAATACTGAAGCTAATGCTAACATTAAGTATAACATAAATGCGATTGAAAACACTCAAATGGGAAAATATTCAATGTATGTAGAGAGATAATGTGAACCACAATGCTAACACTAACCATGCTAAGTGCATTTCCTCAATATTAGCTATGATGCTAACAGCTTCAGCTTATATGTGTAAACATGTTGCAATGCTAACACCAATAAAACAATGAAAACTAATGCTAGCATTGTTATGAATGCTTAGTGTGACTGTTAGCATTACTAACTGATAGCAATATTTAAAGTCCCATATTTTAAACTGTATTTCTTTTGAAAGCTATAATGCTAATGTTAAAACGTAGTGTAGTGCATTCACGCTAATACTAACACTAATAACAGTTAAAATGCAGCATTTTTGAAATTGTTAATTCTACCGATGCTATAAATCAGTATTGAAATACTAGTAAGACTGTAGTGCCCCTGTTGATCGTTTATAATCAATATATAAACATATAATACATGGTTAATATAATGTAGCTGTAAGCAGTTATGAAGACATGTTTAAGTGTTTATTAATGTTCAGTATTTGTTATAACTTCTCCTATTTTACACCGCTCAAAAAAATTAAAGGAACACTTTTTAATCAGAGTATAGCATCAAGTTCATTAAACTGCTGGGATATTGATCTGGTCAGTTAAGTAGCAGAGGGGGTTGTTAATCAGTTTCAGCTGCTTTGGTGTTAATGAAACAGGAATGGTTTTCCAGGTGGAGGCCACTGACATTTTTTCCCTCCTCATCTTTTCTGACTGTTTTTCACTAGTTTTGCATTTGGCTAGGGTCAGTGTCACTACTGGTAGCATGAGGCGATACCTGGACCCTACAGAGGTTGCACAGGCAGTCCAACTCCTCCAGGATGGCACATCAATACGTTCCATTGCCAGAAGGTTTGCTGTGTCTCTCAGCACAGTCTCAAGGTGCAGTGGGTCCTGGGTTCCTCCTGGTGCACGACAATGCCCGACCTCATGTGGCGAGAGGATGCAGGCAGTTCCTGGAGGATGAAAGAATTGATACCATTGACTGGCCCCCACGCTCGCAAGACCTGAATCCAATAGAACACCTCTGGGACATTATGTTTCGGTCCATCCGACGCCATCAGGTTCCACCTCAGACTGTCCAGGAGCTCAGTGATGCCCTGGTCCAGATCTGGGAGGAGATACCCCAGGACACCGTCCGTCGTCTCATTAGGAGCATGCCCCGATGTTGTCAGGCATGCTTACAAGCATGTGGGGACAATACACAGTACTGAGTTCCATTTTGAGTTGCTGCAATGGAATTTCAGCAAAATGGACGAGCCTGCCGCATCATATTTTCACTTTGACTTTTGGGGTTTCTTTGAATTCAGCCCTCTGTAGGTTGATAATTTTCATTTCCATCAAACGATGTGGCATCCTTTCGTTCTTAACACATTACACAGTCCATATCAGTATAGATATCCAGCATTTTTTCCCATTGAGATCTGATGTGTTTTCAAAGTGTTCCTTTAATTTTTTTGAGCAGTGCATAATGTTAACTGTCAAATAAACACTTACAGCTATATTAGTCTGTTATTAACTGTTTATATTGATTATTCATGATCAATAAATGGTATTAGAGTAAAGTGTAGCCAAAATTCTTTATAATGAGTGGTAGCGCTAATTCTAAAAGTAACGCAAAACACTAGCATCATATTAAGAGCAACATTATATGAAATGCAAATGCTAACAGTAATAACTCCTTTCATCTTCTCAGGCAGCGCATGCTAAGCCCCGCCCACTTCCTACAGACCCTGTTGCACATCATTCAGGTGGTCGTCAGCTACTTCCTGATGCTCGTCTTCATGACCTACAATGCTTACCTCTGCATTGCCGTGGCAGCCGGTGCCGGCATGGGCTACTTCCTGTTCAGCTGGCGGAAGGCGGTGGTCGTCGACATCACCGAGCACTGCCATTAGCCAGCATGCTAGTTGGCATCACATCGGAGGTTTGATTTCTGCTGATCAATAAAATGTTAACAAACACTTTCACTCTATGTTAGCACGCTAGCCAACCTGGAACTACAAATTGAGTTGGCACATAAAACGAGACACTAAATTACAAATGTTACTTGGTAACACCTGGTTATAGGTAAACATGCACACTAACGTCTGCAGTTAGAGATTAATAAATCCTTGTTTTGCAGAAATGACAAACACTTAGTGGTTTTTTTTCCATAAATACCAATTTTGTTTGTTTTTGTTTTATTGTGAACTCCTGCTGGTGGACGAGCCAGCCAATCACAGCTCGGATCACCTTTAGAAGTTTCTGATTGGCCAAATCACGTCAGACTGACTTTTATTTCCTTTTTAGTGCCATAACAACTGGAAGGTTAGTGCTAGCTGCTACTAGCCAAAATGTTAGCATTAGCATTGTTAGCAGCTCGTTAGAAGAGCCACCAATCATAAAACGGCATTTAAACATTTATTTAGAAGATAATATATTAGGGAATAGATGTTTCACAAAAGTTTTCATTTACGTTTTGTTATTTAAATGAAATTATTAAAAATAACATTTTTGATTTGTTGTTTGTACTTTTGTTCTTGTCAACATACAAAAGCCGTTTCTACGTTTTTCTTTTTAAATAAAAATCATCTACATGAATCCAGCCAATGACAACCAATCCAGCAACCTCTTGAATTATCAGCCAACTTTTGAGAAAACTTTCCTGAAAATGTACAAAAAGTATAGATTATTAAAAACTCTTGTAAAAGATATTTTTTGATTTTACTGAAAGTATAAAATATGTCCGTTTTTCTTTAAAAATACAGAAATCATCTTTAATAAACATCCAGCCATTTGTTGAATTGATCAGCCAATTTATACTTTGAGAAAACTTGCTGAATGAAAGATCATCTTCTTTCTGTTCTTTTTTTCTTTTTGAGAACTCCTACTGGTCTGTGAGCCGGCCAGTCAGAGCTCAGATGTTTAACAAAACATAAAATTGATTTAGAGAGAATCTAAATCAATCTTTAAGACTTTAAGTATAAAACATATTTTTTCCTCAGTTTTCTTTTTAAATGAAACATCACCAAACCACGAGACACTTCTTCAATTAAATAAACCAATTTATATTTTTAGATCAATTTAATGAAGTACGAGTATTTTTTTTAAATTTTCCATTGACGTGTTTTCCTCGGCCACCATCGGCCTTAAACCTGCTGCCTTAATGTGGCTGACAAACGTCCTGATGTGCTACTGACTCTGGAGGCCAGTGTTTGATTTTTCGGTGCTGCTGTTCATCATCAATGTGTTTGTTAACTTGGAGGCTCTGCTGGTTTCACTTAAGTACAACTTGAAAACTATCATCTCTTAACTCTTGTAGTTTTCTGAGTCTGAGTAGAAATGTGTTGTTAATGGAGGCCAGAGTCTGCCAGGGAGAAAAGATAGTTTGTTAGGAATGACCAAAAATAAAAGACAAACTTTTGACTGGTTCCTAACTTGAATTATCATTTTTTGTGGTTGAAATGGACTTGCATAATGTCATTGTGAATTATTTGTGATTTTTTTATTTTTATTTAAACGATTCACACTGAGAGGTGGGCGGAGTTTACTTACTGGACCAATCAGGTTGCGGGGACAGATTGCAGTTACTGGATTTTATCAAAATTTTAGATACTAAATTGTTGGGAACTTTTGGATAAATTACATAAAGTAAAGCAAGAAGTAAAGCAAAGCTACACTATGTGGCCACAAGTATGGGGACAACCGTGTCCACGTACTGTACTTTGATCAGGTGTCTGCATATCTTTGGCCATGCAGTGTGTGTTATTAGATTTCCTCATGTCTGTTGTCGGGTTAAATCTCCTCCCTCTGTGAATCTCTGTCGATGTTGAAAACTGAAGTTGAGGCTTTATGATGGAAACATGAAGAAAACTGTCTGTGAAGGAAACAGTTTTACCAGAATATTTAAATGTTTTAATTGTCACGAATGCTGGAATCATTGAAAACACAGAATAAAGTTTATGAAGAATCTCATTGCCGTCTCGTCTTTATGGAGGATAGGAACTCCAGATTGTTGGGAAATAATAATAATTTAAAAAAAAAACAGTTGGTTGAAACATTTTAACAATAGAGATCATAATTCACTGTCAAGAAATTGAGGATAAAAAGAAACTGAGTGGTTTGTTTTGACAGGAAACTGACAAATCTAGGGAGCCCCTGAAGGGTCCAAGTGGGACTATTCCCTCTGATCTGCAGAAAGGCCCAGCTGGATTATGATATAGTATTATGTAGTAGACAAAATACATGAGAGACAAACTGGAGTGAATGTGCAGACAGGAAGCACAGACTGAACTACATTTTTTATATATTATATACATACACACACACACACACAGTGCTTAACAAATTTATTAGACCACCTGTCATAAAAACGAGAAAACCTAAATATTTTAGAAATCTGTTTCAAAACTTGTTTCAAACTAAAAAATGTATTATTTATTACACAAATAACAAACTGGAACAACTAAATGGTCCTTATTCACATATATTAACCAAACATGTTAATATTTTGTATGACCTCCTTTGGCCCTGATAACAACTTGCATTCTTGCTGGCATTGCTTTTATGTACTTTTCGACAGTCTCTTTCGTTATTGAGTTCCAAATAGTTTCTAGCTGTTCCCAGAGACTTGCTTTGGATGAAACTTTTGTGCGATCTATTTTTGAATTCAATAAATCCCAGATCTGTTCAATAGGATTCAAGTCTGGACTTTGACTTGGCCAGTCCATCAGTTCCAGTACTCCGGATTCCTTTTTCTTGGTCAAGTAGTCTCTGCACAGCTATGCAGTGTGCTTGGGGTCATTGTCTTCTTGGTATATGAACCCACGACCAATCAGGTTCAATCCAGAAGGGATTCCATGATGCACCAAGATGTTGTGGTAGACCTTGTTCATGATACCGTCGATTTTAACTAATTTGCCCATGCCGTTTCCACAAATGGAACCCCCATACCATCAAATGCAAATCTTTTGTTCGCTCACTTTGCATTTTGTAAATTGATAAAAATAAACAATCATTATTTATATTTTTGAAAGCATTCTTAGTTTACATTTTTTCACACCTGCCTAAAACTTATATATATATATATATATATATATATATATATATATATATATATATATATATATAATGTAGTTCAGTCTGTGCTTCCTGTCTGCACATTCACTCCAGTTTGTCTCTCATGTATTTTGTCTACTACATAATACTATATCATAATCCAGCTGGGCCTTTCTGCAGATCAGAGGGAATAGTCCCACTTGGACCCTTCAGGGGCTCCCTAGATCTGTCAGTTTCCTGTTACGTCGCATGTATTATTATGAACATAATAATTATCAACACAACACACTTATCAGAAATTGAAACGCATCATCTGTCCTCTGCTGACCGGTAGGCGGCAGTAATGAGCCGTCACACCTCCAGGCTGCCGGAAACAGAGAGGAAGATCTTCCGGGTGTTCAGGTGGTAGGTGGATGTTGTTCTGCTGCGGGTCAAATCAATCAGGGACGAATATTCCTCCTTTAAATCATTTCTCTCGTTATTTTACCGAGACGTTTATGTGTTCAGTTGAATGACCTGTGATATCCGTTAACCGGATCTCAGTCACGGTCCTCCCGCAGTTTGTCCCCACTCCGACCCTCTGATGGCCTCCAGGCGGCCGGACAGCTTCGACGGGCTCGGCTACCGCGGCCGCGACGACCCGCTGTATGGAGCCAGCTACCCGGTTAGAAGCGCCGGAGGCCCCGCGGAGCTGCAGCACCACCACTGGGTCACCACGCCGCCGGACATCCCCGGTAGCCGAAACCTGCACGGAGAGCGTACACCTCACTACGACGAGCCGCTGGGAGAGCCCGGAGGTTCAGGAGCCACAGCCGCCTGGGACGCTCCGCAGCCGGGCGTACCGCCTGCCGGTAGGTCGGATAGATGGTTAGCTAGCAGGCTAATAATAATTAACAAATTAAATTAACAAATTGCGTTTGTGTTGTGTTTAGTAGTCGAATTAATGATGAATTTTTCTTGTTATTGCAGAGCAGATGAATCGATTTGCAGGCTTTGGAATCGGACTCGTCAGGTTGTAAATTATTTCTTATTAATATTAACATCATAGTCATAATCGTATGATACACGTGTTATTATGACTCTTACACAGGCGGTCTGACAGCAACTAATGTCAATCATCATAACATCAGTCCCTAACAGATGTCTGCTGAGCCTGACAGACAATACTCAGGGATCCATTTGGGAGTTCAAAATAAGTGTCATTAAATAAACCTACCTGTCTGTCTGCAGTCTGTTCACAGAGAACGTCCTTGCCCACCCCTGTATCGTCTTCCGCAGACAGTGTCAGGTATCGGCTCACCTTCTTATCAATAACTGATCAATAACTACTCATCTCCTCCAGATTGACTCTCTGTGTGTCACTGAGAGGAATTCAAATGTGTTTCTGTGTGAAACACCGTATATGAATTATTGTCTCAGTTTTAATTATTGTAATATATATATTATTACATTTTGTGAACAGTTTTAAATTCAATAATTTTTAAACTTGTATATAAAATATTAACAACATACTTCAAAGTGGCAACAGACATCAGTAAACACCCTCCGAGCTTCACTCTTGTTTTCTTCACCTTCTTCTCCTCCGTCAACAGGGCTCTTTTTCCTTTGTAGAGTTTCCACAGTTACTCCGGTTGTTCCACCGTCTGCTACAGGAGGATAGCTCCTGACAGCTACAGGGAAAACATAAGCCATCCACTTTTTATTTGTTTTAAAGAACTTTATTGAAACAGTTAAACAACACGTTTACAGCAGCTTATGTAAAAGCCGTGGACGTATAAAGAGAAGGTAACAGTGTTTTGGTGTCAGTGGTGGACGCACTTCCTTTGTGCCGTAAATGGAGCCTTCAGTCTCCCGGGAGATCGTCCCCGGTGGACCTGCACAGACCTGCACAGAGACAGAGAGGCTTATAGGGAACCAGTCGAAACACTGATGGTGTCATTATTCTACAGCCGTTACATCGTGTTCAACGTTTACCTCATGAAACAAACTCGTCTGTTGCCACTTTAAAGAACCTGAGATATCAACCTTGAACATTAAAGGATCATTTCAGTGTTTTTCCTCCTTAAATAAAAATATCGTGACTTCTTTATTTCTTTTGCTGACTTTTTTTCTATTTAAAAAATCTGATGTAGAAGTGTAGAAGTGAGATGCACTTAAAGTTTAATGATTTTAATTATGTGTGAAACATAAATCATGTACATTCTTATATTTACAGCTTTGTATTTTTATTTCATAATTTTTTGTGATAGTAGTATAGAAATCATTAACGTTTCATCTTTTAAGTATAATAAATCGACATAACCCTGTTTTTGTTCCTCCTGCTGCTCTCTGATTGGCTGTATGTCTCAGGTGAACTACCACGGCCGCTGTTACCACCTGACTCCGTTCAGCGCCGTCGCCGTCATGTATGCCATCACCAAGGCTCAGGTAAAGGCCACGAAACAGATGTAAATGTTGATGTAACAAACTAGGACGCAGCAGCGGTGAGAGACGAGAGGAACAACAAAATAATCGAGTAATCAATCGTCTGATCAGGTATCAATAACGTGTTGTCGTCGTTCAGGGTCCGAAGGCTCTCTGGAAGGGGATGGGCGGCACCTTCATCGTTCACGGCATCACGCTGGGAGCTGAGGGCATCATCAGCGAGCTCACACCGTTACCACGGTAACCACCCACTCTACTCATGCTACTGTAGTATTGGTGTCATATTACTGCAGTACTACAGAGTGTTTTCTGTCTGCAGGGAGCTTCCTCACAGGTGGAGCTGGAAACAGTTGGCTGGACATTTAGTGCTTAAAGGGTCAGTTCACTTCTTCTACTGAATGAAAGAGCAGATCAAACAAACATGTGATCTGAATCCTTCCTGCAGAATCTACTTTACATTTCTGTATATTTAATCTGAAGTCGCATCTCTCTCTCTCTCTCTCTGTCTACGCTCTGTATCTATGTCTCTCGCCCACAGGTTAACAGCTGTGGTGGCTCTTCCATTTTACTGCGCCAGCCTCATCGAGACGGTCCAGGTCACTATTAATTATTGAAATTTATTAAAATGTTTATCTTTAATCATCTGTCTGGTTATTATTATTATTCATTTTTATCAAGAATGTTTGATGGGAATATAGTTTCTGAACAGTTAATTTATTTATTATGTTAAGGACAACAAACAGGAATAAACATCTCTGTAAATAAGCCGGTGTTAGCCAACTGGCCTCTGCGTTCCTCTCTCATACATTTAATAACAGCAGGCCTGTATTAGAGACTGGCCTTCATTTCTAATTCCTTCTGTTTGAGTATGTTACTCATATTTTAGTATGAAGCCTCCTTGTTCAAAATGTAATTATGTAAATGTAATAAGATTAAAAACACAAGAGTTTGTTGTTTTAAACAAGAAAATGTTCGTCATTATTTATCAAAATGACTTTAGATACAAACAAAAAAGATGAAAACAAACAGGTGGTTGATTTTAAAGCGGGCCCTTGTGTTGAAGCTTCCTCTCGTGTTTCCACAGAGTGAGATCGTCCGTGACGACTCGTCCTCCGGTCTGCTGGATTGTGTCCGTGAAGGTTTGACTCGGTTGTTGGGCGTCGGAGCTCCTCACAGTCGCCGCCTGCTTCCTCTCGGCTCTCTGCTGCTTCCCGCCGCGCTGCACGCCGTTCTGCGATATGCCATCGCCGCCTCCGTCCAGCGGGCAGCGCTGTGGCTGCACCAGCGGGGCAGGAAGCAGCGGGCGGACCCGTCCAACCCGCTGGACGCCTACTTCCCCGAGCTTGCGGCATCGTGGGCGGGGTCTCTGGTGGCCGACATCATGCTGTTTCCTCTGGAGACGGCGCTGCACCGCCTCGGCCTTCAGGGCACGCGTACCATCATCGACGCAACCGACGGCGTGGTTGCCGCGGGGAACGGTGGCAGTCCGCTGGTCCTGCCCGTCAACACACAGTACGACGGCTTCTCCGACTGCCTCCACGCCATCCGCCGCAAGGAGGGCGTGACTGGGTTTTACCGTGGCTTCGGAGCGCTGGTGGCACAGTACGCGCTGCACGGAGCGCTGCTGGCTGCCGCCAGGACTCTACTGAGGCTGCTGCTGCTGGAGGGGAGGGCCAGCTAGAGGTGTTGCCATGGAGACGCAGCATCACTTCCTGTACAGGGCTCAGCTGTTTCCACATCTCGTTCATCGATTCATCTCTGCTGAGTGTGACATATTATTGCGGTCAACATGACGACAAAACATTTTCTCACTTTCTGTTTTCAGTGAGAAAAGTTCTGATTTAAAAAGATGAAGTGATGTAACTGCAAATATTTGTTCTGTCATGGTGGCTGATTGGTGGTAAAAAAAAACAAAAACACCAAAATAATATAATAATAATGATAATAGAGCCGAAATATGAGTTTAGAAAACTGTGTCCAGAAAGTAAAACTACAAATAAAAACGCAAAAACTTCAGAGAAAAGTCGTTCTGTAAGTTTAATGAAGTCATCATGTGATTGTTCGCATGTTGACAGGACTTACACTACACTACTACACACAACCATCCTGACAACGGCCTAGCAACCACCTGTTACCTACCTACCTAACAACAGCAAGGAACATTACAGATGACACCTAGCAACCACTAAGCAACACCATAGCAACCAACTGAAATGCCTTGCAAGCACCTGTTCCCGACCTAGCAACTGTCAGGAACACCATAGCAACCAAAGAGTAGCCACTTTGGGCTGCCATAGCAACCAGTGGAAAAACTCTTGCAACCACCTATTTCCAACCTAGTAACCGCCAGGATCCAACTCACACCTCAGCTCCTTTCAGTTCTTATAGTTCAGTGGGGGTCAGAGCTTAGACTTTAACTGATGTTTCACCTCAACTCCTTTCAGTGGTTACTGTGGACGTGCTTTAATCCTTTAGTCCTTTCCAGTTTTTCCAGAAATCACACCAACTTTTCTTCAGTAGAAAGCTCCAGGTCATGTTTAGCCTACCTTAGCACAAAGACTGGAAGCAGGGGGAAACTGTTGGCCTTGTCAAAACAGAAAAAAAGATCAGGTCGGATTTACGTTTTGACTCTGAAAGTTTGTCACTTCCAGCCTGCAAACAAAATGTTGTGTTGGTTGTTTGTTGCCATGGAAATGCAGTATCACTTCCTGTTCCAGCATGAAGGCATGAACTCATGAACCTGTGTTCAAATATTCTGTTTGTGTTTAAATACTTACAGCTGAGTGTTCGCCTACAGTCCACGTGTATCTCTAGCTGCTGCGTAATGATCAGTATGTGTTTCATAAGTTCTGATGTACATGAATACCTTCAGAGAAAAGTTCAACATCATCAGCCAACAGCGAATTAAAGAAAATGTTTGGGACGTGAAGCCACTTTTTATTTATATAAAGTTGTAAAAATGAAATAAAGTTCTATGTATTAAAAGAAATATAGATTTAGATTAATTTATATGACTCATATTTAAATCAATATTCAAATCAAATGAGTGAAGAATAAATTAATCAGTTAAAGACTGAATTTGATGTTGCATTTTTGAAATAAATGTTTGCAGAAAAAGACAATTTTATTCACACCTAAAAACAGTCTGAAAGATGAAAAACATTCAGTTAAAGTGTGTTTTTTTTAAATCCCTGACTCTGCACTTGTTTATATTGTGTTGTATTTTTGTTGTAAATGTCACATGTTGAAACTTTGCTGTCGAAAAATAAAATCTCTGAACTCTGAGAAGTTTTTCTCTTTTGAAACAAGAAAGCTTTGTGAATTTGTTTTCATCTGAAGTAAAATCAGCTCTGTGTGGAGACGAGGCTGCATGTTCAGTTTAACACAATCAACAAATAGAAGTTATAAGGGTCAGAACGTCACGTATAACGTCACTAATAAATGTAAATGTATGTTAGGAACTTCTTCAGTGTCAGTTTGTTTTTCTTTGTGAAAATACCATAAATAAGCTGTTTACTTCATAGGTTTCTATTGGTTTGATATAATTGAAATATATATCGTATTCATTTTTTGGTTTTTACATCAAAACAAAATGTTTGTATGTTGTTCATGTCATGAAATTTTTTAATAAAAACATGATGCATTGCTTAAATCGTGTTTGTTTTTATTATTTTACATACACACTCATCTTACTTTCTTAATAATAATAATATTGAATTTAATTTGCTTGTGACATTTTGCGTTCAATTGTAATTCCAGACAATTTTTCCGTGATCGGATTATTGTATATTTATTATTGGTTTTGTTTATTTTTGTCGTTTTTAATTGAATTATTTATGTATTACCTTACTTATTAATATTTATGTTTTTTCTCTTTTTGAAGTTTTTTTAAATTCTAGTTTTATCCCTGTTTAATTTATTCTAACTTTTATACTTTTTTCATTTATTAAAATCTCAGTTTTGTTTTCTGTACTTTGACTTTTTACTTTTTCCTGCTTTGATCTCAGAGCGGAACTTTGCTGTTGTTGTTCGTTTCCAGTCGGACCGGATTCTCGGCACTCCTCCATGTGTTCTCTCTGTCGGTTTAGCACAGTCTCTCCGGTTTGTCTGTTTGTTTGTTTGTTTGTTAGTTTTCGGGTTTTATCCGGTAAAATCCTCCGTAGTTACCTGACATGCCGGGTGGTGGGAGTCTCGCGAGCAGCGGGAGTTCTTTGTTCTCCGGGTTCCGGGTTCTGGGACTTTATTCCAACCACGTGCCGCACGCGCTACGGTACCACAAGAAGCACCGGGAGTTTTACTTGGTGACGGCGGTCGGTAAATGTTTCCACACGTACAACGTAAGACACGTTAATTGTATTAACTTATTTTAATGTTCACAGACGTTTGTCAAATCATTATATGAACGTTTGTCCTCTCACGGCTCCCGTACAGCTGATGTCTCTCTGATTGCTTTATTCTGTGAATATGACCGGAAGTCTTTGTTTGATCTCTTTAGTTTGTCCAAATTTTATTTTATTTTATTTCATCTGGGTACCTGTCTGTCTCTCTCTTCACCTGTCTGTCTCTCTCATCACCTGTCTGTTGGCTGTGATGCGTGTGTCTGTCTTCATGTTGTTGACGTCTGTACTGAAACAATGACAAAGGGACAGTCTGCAGGTGACGGAGGGACAGTGAGCTAGTGACGGAGGGACAGTCAGCTGGTGACAGAGGGACAGTGAGCAGGTGACGGAGGGACAGTCAGCTGGTGACGGAGTGACAGTGAGCTCGTGACGGAGGGGCAGTCAGCTAGTGACAGAGGGACAGTGAGCAGGTGACGGAGGGACAGTGAGCTAGTGACGGAGGGACAGTCAGCTGGTGACGGAGGGACAGTGAGCTGGTGACGGAGGAGGGACAGTGAGCAGGTGACGGAGGGACAGTCAGCTAGTGACGGAGGGACAGTGAGCAGGTGACGGAGGGACAGTGAGCTAGTGACGGAGGGACAGTCAGCTGGTGACGGAGGGACAGTGAGCAGGTGACGGAGGGACAGTCAGTTAATGACGGAGGGACAGTGAGCAGGTGACGGAGGGACAGTCAGCTAGTGACGGAGGGACAGTCAACTGGTGACGGAGGGACAGTCAACTGGTGACGGAGGGACAGTCAGCTAGTGACGGAGGGACAGTCAGCTAATGACGGAGGGACAGTGAGCAGGTGACGGAGGGACAGTGAGCAGGTGATGGAGGGACAGTCTCAAATCAGCTACAGCTACTAAGTACAGCTTCTTTGTTGATCCCAGATCAGCAGTTTGGAAAGACCCCTTGTAAGTCAGCAGGACTCTATACTCTAGATGCTGATCTACTGACAGTCCTGAAGGTTTACCAGAGTCCTGGTGGTCCTGGTACTCCACCACCACCGAGGAGCCCAGCAGGACGTACAGAAGTCATGTAGCTTATTGTTGTCTGCAGTGAATAATTCAGTAGTTTCTGAATGCAGGAGTTTAAATGATTCTACCTCAATGTTTACACAGTTCATGTCAGAGATCCGCATGGTGACTGATGAGTCGATCAGCATATTGATTAATATGTATTGATTACTTTGATTTACTGTCTCCTGATTATTTTCAGGTGAACAGGTTGGGGATCGTTGCTGTCAGTGAGTAGATAAAATATTTTTAAACTGAATTCACTGTGATGATGCTGCTGAGAGTTCTGCTCTCTGATTGGCTGCTATGTTGCGATATAATGTGGTTGCCTAGGTAACAGCCTATCAGATGACATCAGCTGTGTGGCAGCAGACAGGATGTTGGTGTTTGCTGCCACCGGGCGACTCATCAGCGCCTTCGCCAGGAATAAAGAGGTAAAAAAAACTTTATTAACTTTTGCTGCCATTTTCTATAATTATTTAATAGATTGTTAAAATGTTTCTTCATTTTTTTTATTGAAGAATACTTTTTCTCAGATTTTGGATTTGGAGAATTTTATAATTGTGTTTTTGTAATCGTTTTTTTTTGCATTTGCTTACATTTTGCTTTTGGTTATTTTTGGTTTTTTTTATCTGTAACTTTTTAAAGATTTTCAAATAACGTTTTTCGTTCAACTTCAAAAACCAGATTTGAGACACATTTTTGAAACAATTTTTTTCCAACCATAATTTTTTTTTAAATATTTTTACATTAAGAAATATATTTTTTATTTTTATAATTTTTTGAAAATAAATTATGTTGTTTTTTCTCAGATGAGATTTAGATTTTATTCATTTTTAAAAATGTATTAGTTATTTTTCATATATTTTCTGTTGACCCAGTTTGCTCTCCGCACAGGTGGTGATGCGTTACCATGGACACAGACAGGAAGTGCGTATGCTGCTTCCTCTGGGTGATCAGCTGATCTCTGCTGACAGCAGTGGTGATGTCATTGTGTGGGACGTCCAGGGAGGGGGTGAGGAGGCGGGGCTTCACTTACTGTCACCTGCTCCTTTATTTGACCTGTCCTGTTACCCATCATGCCTTGCTGTCTCTCCCTCTCAGACATCTACCTGCAGCTGCAGTTTGACCCCGCCACCTTTGACGTTTCCGCCATGATGCACCCCAGCACGTACCTGAACAAGGTGCTGCTGGGAAGCTCCCAGGGTGCACTGCAGCTCTGGAACATCAAGACCAGGTTAGTATGTTAGCATGTTAGCATCCAGGCTAACAGGTTTCTACACCCAAAACCTGCAAACTTCCTGTCAGATTTCACTGTGAAACACCTGAAAGGTAAAAGAACATCATGATGAATAAAACACTGAACAATACTTGGTGCCTTTTATTGTTTTATGTTTATAAAATATATATAAGTTTCACCACATTAAGAAAATCAGCGACATTAACTACATTATATGTGTAGTAGTTATACTGTAACAACATGTAAACCAAAGCCCTAAAACACAAACATCTGAAAACACATTTAAAGGCCATCAGAACTATAACTTTCATTTAATAATTAGCTGCACTTTGAGCTCATTAATTCACTTTTTTCTTTTAGAGCTGATTGTTTTTGTTCTTCTTTGTCTTCAGTAAGCTGTTGTTCACGTTCCCCGGCTGGTCAGCAGGAGTCACCGTTCTGCAGCAGGTCAGTCCTTTTTTTCAAAATAAGATAACACAACAGAAACAACTGAATGACATATTACATAAACAGTTTCTGTAACATCTTATTGTAATTCTTAATGTTTTTATTATATTCTTATTGAATATATTCAAAATATATTAAAGTCAGTTTTTTAAGGGACAAAAGTATTTAATTCTACATCAGATACCTTTTAAAAGATGTTTAATTTTAACATGTTAAAGTGTACTGAATATTATTTATTAAGTGCTTCTGATTTCGTGCATCATTTTTATTTGTTAAATAATAGAAACTTACTTTCACAGAGTCCCGCAGTGGACGTGGTCGGCATCGGCACGGCGACGGGTTGCATCATCATTCACAACATCCGATTGAACGAGACGCTGATGACCTTCACACAAGACTGGGGACCAATCACCTCGCTTGCTTTCAGAACAGGTACAGGTGGTAGTCTGGGGGTGTTGTGTTTCACAGTGAAGAGGTGGTGGGTATGTGGGGAGTGGGAGGTCCAGACATGAATACATATTTTTTTATTTTGGTGCACATGTGTTAATGTGTGATGGTTAGGCATGAATCCAATCTGACCTTTTGTCTCCCTCTCTGTCTCTGTGTCTCTCTGTCTGTCTTTCTCTATGTCTCTCTGTCTGTCTTTCTATATGTCTCTCTCTCTGTGTCTCTCTCTGTCTCTGTCTGTCTCTGTGTCTCTCTGTCTGTCTGTGTCTCTCTCTCTCCCTCTGTGAATCTCTCTCTGTCTCTATTTCCCTCTGTGACTCTCGCTCTCTGTGTCTCTCTCTCTCTTTGTGTCTCTCTCTGTGTCTGTGTGTGTGTGTGTGTGTGTGTGTGTCTGTCTCTCTGTTTCTCTCTCTGTCTGTCTCTCTGTGTCTGTCTCTCTGTTTCTCTCTATGTCTGTCTCTCTCTCTCTATGTCTCTCTCTGTCTGTCTGTCTGTCTCTCTCTCTCTCTCTCTCTCTCTATGTCTCTCTCTGTCTGTCTGTCTCTCTCTCTCTGTCTGTCTGTCTGTCTCTCTCTCTCTCATATATATTCTGTGTGTGTCTCTCTCTCTGTCAGACGGTCCTCCTGTCGTGGCGTCCGGCAGTCCTCAGGGCCACATTGCATTCTGGGATCTGGAGCGCCGCCAGCTGGTCACTCAGCAGAGACACGCCCACGGCACAGCCGTTGCTGCGACAACCTTCCTGCACAGGGAGCCGCTATTGGTCACCAATGGAGCCGACAACGCCATCAAGGTAAAACAGATAAACAGACATGAAGGAGAGAGAGTGAATTATAAACAACTGGAAATTGAAAAAAAAACAAAACAAACTTCTTTGTGCGCCCTCTTGTTAGCTGCAGAGTCCATCAGTTTCTGTTCCTCTGTCTTGAGGTGTTGGTGCAGGGTGCTTCTCCACCTTGTCCCAGGACTTGGTGTCTTGGGCCTCCATGTCTCTCTTGCAGACAACTTTGTAGTGCAGGTGGGGACAGCCTGTTGTTCTCCTTCTAGTTGCCAGTTCTCCATAGAGGAGGCCTTTGGGGATGCGGCCATCCCCCGACAGTCAAGTGTACATGCTGGGGAGGCCGGCGCAGGTCAGAACCTCTGTGTTGGTCAATATTTAAAGTTGATCACTTGGTCTTGCCAGAATGTGCCCAGGATGCGATTTCTCAGATGGAAGGAGTTGAGTCTCCTCTCCTGCCTGGTGTAGGTAGTCGAAGTCTCGCCATCATGGTCCTAACTGTTTGGTGTTTTCCGTCACTCGTTTGGTGAGACGGGCAAATCCAAAGTCTTTGCCAGCCTGATAATAGTGATACATCAGTTTCTGGAGTTCTTGCTGCTGACGATGCTGAGAAGGGAGATGTCTCTGTAGCTGTTCGTCACTTCTCTCATCCTTGTTCTTGTAGTGAATCAGAATCAGAAATACTTTATTGATCCCCAGGATTTTCTGTGGTACAGCTCCTTCTTCCCAGGACCTCATGCAGTGGAAGCATATATATATATATTTATGTAAATATATTTGTGTATGTGTATACACATACAATATGTATGTGTGTGTGTGTGTGTATATATGTATATATATATATATGTATGTATATATGTATATATACATACATATATGAAACTACCTTTCCCTCCTCCACTAATATTAATAAATTCATTATTTATTTTGAAGGTGTGGATATTCGACCAGGAGGGGGGCGGAGCCAGATTGCTGCGGAGTCGTCAGGGCCACAGTGCCCCGCCCACCACCATCCATCACCATGGCAACGATGGAAAAAATATCCTCAGCGCTGGTAAAAAAAACAGCTTCATCATCTGCATATAACATAATTTATTTTTAATTGTTTAAATGTTTTGCTAATACTTTTAGCAACAAATTTTCATATTTTCCAGTTAGCTTTATTCGTTGCTCACATATTGTACAGTATAATACACATATTTTCCTTCTGTATAATAAATTAACCTGCCCCCTGCAGGTCAGGACGGGACATTGCAGTCTTTTTCCACCATCCATGAGCGTTTCAACAAGAACCTGGGTCACGGTAAGTAACAGACTCTGTTTTTAAAAAAAGTAATTTTAAAGATACCTTGCCCAGCAGTAGAGGAAAAAAACGTGTGGATGCAAACCAAAATGCTGTGTGATTGGTCAGAGTTTGCTGTTTGATTAGGTATCCATTTATTTGGTAAAACAGGATTTTTTGGTTGTGTTTTTGTATAATTTCTCATTCAATGTCACCATGAATAGGAAATAAAATGGAGGAAGTCTAGATAAACAGCTGCTTTTTTTACTTTATGACCTTTGTATTATAAGAAATTGATTGGTGTTTTTTTTAGATGAATTGATGGACACACCTCGGCTAATCAGATGCGGGCTGATGTTAGATATTGTGACGTTGCTTCTGCTGTGAAACAAGAACATAATAAAATCCAGATTATCTGAATGGACTCTGGCCAAAGCATACTCTTCTGTGTTTGTGTGTACATGTTTTGTCCAGGCTCCATCAACAAGAAGAAAGAGCAGAAGAAGAAGAAGGGGTTGTCCTACGAGGAGCTGCGTCTTCCTGCCATCACAGTGTTCTCCTCTGGTGGGTTCTGACACAAACTTAATCCACACAGAACCCCATAGAGAAAATGTCCAGTTTAAATAGTAGCTGATGGACATGGTCCCTCTCTGTTGATTGTCAGCTGCTGCCCGTCAGTCAGACTGGGACGGCATCGTTGCATGTCATCGCGGTCGTCTAGCAACCACCACGTGGAACTACCAGCGGTGCACTATGGGAGCTCACCATCTGCAGCCGCCGGTCACTCGCAGGGGCACCAGCGCTACGGTAACACCATCCTCATCATCACACCTGTTTCTCTAAGCTCCTCCCGCCACTTCACTTGAGGGTCATGTGACTTCCTGTCTCTGTTCCCAGGCTGTCGACATCACTTCCTGCGGCAACTTTGCTGTGATTGGCTCATCGTGCGGCCGCGTTGACGTCTACAACCTGCAGTCCGGCCTGCACCGTGGTTGTTATGGCGACAATGAGAAGGGTGTGCTCACCTGTTCTTGTCTGTGATTGGTCCATTCTGTGTGTCTCTCTCTGTCATTAACCCTGCCCCCTCTGTTCCAGCTCACAGCGGGACGGTGCAAGGTGTTGCGACGGATACCCTGAACCAGCTGACACTCACAGCAGGCTCTGATTGGCTGCTCAAGTTCTGGCGCTTCAAGAGCCGGAAACAGGAAGAGCAGCTGAAGCTAAACGCTGCGCCGGCTAGCATGATGCTGCACAGAGACAGGTAGCTAACAGTTACCATGTCACTACACAGAAACAACTAGCTAACAGTTAGCATGACACTACACGCAGACAGGTAGCTAACAGTGTTTTTTTTGTCTTGTATGTTAGCGGGATGTTAGCATTAGCGCTGGATGACTTCACGCTGCCAGTGGTCGACATAGTAACCAGACGGGTCGTCAGGAAGTTTGCAGGTCACCATGCCAACATCAACGACATGGTGGGTCCAGGAAAGCTAACAACCTGCTAATGATGTTCAACGTAAACTAGCATGCTAAAAGACGTCTTATAGACACTCGGTCTTCTGTTTGTTAACAGCTTTTATCCCCAGTGAAAATATTTTCTTCCTTAGACATTCAGCCCTGATGGCCGCTGGCTGGTTACCGTGGCGATGGACTGCACCATTCGTACCTGGGATCTCCCCTCAGGATGGTAAGAATTGAACAGTCAGCTTTTACTGTCACTGCTTCACCAGACCTTCACATAGACACACTGTTCAAACTTTGTGACATTTGTGCTTCTCTCTGGAGTTTTAATATTTTTAATACTTTTAAAGTATTCAACTTTTCCCCCCCATTCCCTCCAACTTAAGAACTTCTCTTAAACCTACAGTCCACCTACATTCAGATCTTACACGACTAACTGAAATCTCATTTCACTTCCTGTCCAACTAACAATTCAACTGCTTTCATCTCTTAGACTGTAACTGACTTGCTTTCAGCACTCTCTCTTCAGCTGACGCAGCTTTCACTGCTATCATTTCCACCTCAACTGCTTTCATTACTGTACTTCAACTGAAGCTTACAATGCCTTCAACACTCACTCTTCAACTGCTTTCAGTGTTTTACTGAAACATTAACTGGTTTCATCTTTTACTCTTTCAGGTGTTTACATACAAACTGACTCTTCAACTTTCTAAACATAGTATTAATTTACTGACTTTACTTTGTGTTATTCTGATTGTTATAAATTAATTATTATATGTTGACAGGAGTGAATATATTTCACATCAAACTGTAACCTTCTTCTTCTTCAGTCTCGTCGACTGTTTCCTGGTTGCCATGGCGCCGGTGGGCGTGTCATTGTCACCGACCGGAGACTTCCTGGCGACGGCTCACGTTGACAGTCTAGGCGTTTACCTCTGGTCTGAACCAATCACCTCTCAGGATAAATAATAACAAATAATAAATTGTACATCTGACCACTCTCAGTGCAGAGTTTAGTTAAAGCAGCCAGCCAATCAGATTGCCTGTGTTGACTTTTTGTGATATGTTT